>NW_018164502.1:469608-479046 GCF_001263595.1 Phalaenopsis equestris | reverse complement strand
CACTTTAAATAACCTAGTAATTGAGCTTGGCCCAATTTAACCGCCCTCCATATTAGGAGATAATATTACACATAGAGCTCATATGTATGAGAACTTTGTATATAATATTGTTGTACATTGTTGTATGATATATACAACAATATACAACAATATTGTGCATAAAATCCTTATGCATATGAGCTTAAAAAGACATTATATTCTACTTGAACTTATAAATTTTATAATAATAGATTATGCCTTCAATCATCATTTTAAGGATAAATGCGCTGCATTAGAGTTTGTTATCTCAATTTTTCACACACCGTCTTTCATTTCTACCTTTGAGCTTATTTTCTACTTCACATTAGCAGGTGATCATCATCTCGTACAAGTAGTTTAAGGAGCTGTTTGATATGATACTTTAAACAAAATTTGAGTTTGATCTAACTAAAATCCAACTAAATACCATAAATATGTTAGATAAATCCGTGGCTAAATTAAATTTAATTTTTTAATTGTACTGTTTATTAAATTTGAATTCACTAAATACATTTATTAGTTGGATTTAACAGATAAAGAACATTAAAACAGTATTTCAAATCAATTTATATCTGACACCTCAAATAAATTTAACTGAATTTAATTAAACTAAATATTTTTTTAAATCTAAGAATATTTGAAATTAATGAATATGGATTTATGGAATTTACTAAATTCAATTCAAGTGAAATCATTCTTCCAGCCAGAACAGCCCACTAAAATCGAAGGAATGGTATCCTTCGTGAGAACCTTAACCACCGCCTCTCTAGTCCCTGCCGCCCTCGCCGTCGCCGCCTACTCCCATTCCACTATTTTCACCTCTCCTCGCTTCTCCTTCAAGTTTGATCCCCCTCTCCCCACTTCCTTACTTTCAGCTTCTGCTCCGAGACCATTAGTCGCCGGCTCGAATCAGTTCCGTCCTATCGCCGCTCTGCATATGGAATCCGTTGCGGTCGATGTCAAGCACCCCGATGAGGTTCTTTCTCTTTATTATCTTGTGTTGGTGTTGAGATTATCAGTTTCTTTTTTCTTAGTGGAGCTTTTCCTCTTATCGGATGGTCTCTTCTTCTCTGCAGCAAACCAGGGTTCTACCTGAGCTTATGGTGAGTTTATTTTGCCTTTATGATTTCCTACCCGATTAATTGGTTATTGTGTCTTGTAATTGCAAGATATTTTTGGGGATCTAATTCCCGTTAGAAATTTGCGGGATCCCATCTTTTGTTTGAGGGTGATTGTGACTGTTGTATAGATGAATTTTAGGTTAGTGGTAATTGGATTGAAGCTTTAATATGACGTTATCTTCTAATATGGAAATTTGCGCACGCGTTTAACTCATCGCTTTGTTGATGATTTTACTGGATTGAAGTTTAAACGTGCTACTAGATTGCAAGAGAGCTGCAATCAATTAACATTTTTTTGCTTGCACATCATGTCCATCCAAAGCTTCTTTCCCATAATATTTCAAATAGATTGGTTGTTGACATATTTGTCCTGTTGACTTCACATAAACTTGACATTTGTCTGATTGTTTAGTGCACGAATTTGTTGTTAAATCTAGCCTAGCAGCTTAAAATTTTGAATCACATCATTATTTGGTTTTCTAACACATTATTCTACCTTTAATGACTGAAATCCTTCAGCTCAGACATAGCAGTTTTACAGGTTTTGTTGACTGTTGGTAGATGCATTTTATGTTAGTGTAAGAGAAGGAGACATTTTGGCATTATGTCAGCATATGCTTGGGAATGGTGCTAATTTTTAACTGATATCTTTGTTATTATGCTGAATTGATGCATAGAAGCTGCTCAACTTTATAAAATACATTAGTATCTTTCATTTGAGATCCTTTGATAGCTTGTTTCTGATTGTTCATAAAATTAGGTTGTTGTTATACCCTACATTTAAGCTTAAAGCTTTTAAGGCTCAATATTTCGTGGTATTTCAACATGTTATTAGAAAAAGAGTGACTAAGAAACCTCGCAGTATTTTACGCATTTCTGGTCCTGGCATTAACTATTCAATAAGAAAACCATAATGTCAATTCAGGCTGAACACTTACTTAACTAGCATGGTGTTATATTTAAATACTATGTATCTTATGTTACTTTTTTGGCTAAAAAATGCATTTGACATTATTAATTATTTCTTGACCTTACAATGTATTGTTAAAGTCCTAGTGAATTTACTGCATAAAGCACCTTATTAATTAATTATGTAATATCTAGTTCATGGTAACTTTCATTAGTTTCATTTAAGACCCATAAAATTATTAATATGGATGCTTGATAGCATTATAAAGTACATTTCATACACTCTTTTAGAGCGCTAGAAGAAGAGTAACTTTTATTAGTTTCATTTAAGACCCATAAAATCATTAATATGGATGCTTGATAGCATTATAAATTACATTTCATACACTCTTTTAGAGCGCTAGAAGAAGAGTTTTAGGATGATTAGGGACAACATAATGCACTTCAATGGCTTTATAGGATTCACTTCAATGGCTTTATAGGATGTGCATGAGCATATTATTCACAATATTTGATTTTCACTCATAAATCTTAAGTGATGTAGGATATCTTAGGTTTCTGGTTTATAATGCAGATCTAATGTGAAAACATAATTATGTAAGAATACAAAATTCATGCTAGTCATGAATTTTTAACTTTTTAATAGTTATTCACTACTTTAGATAAAATATTTAAATATGAAGGAAATCAGTTCAAATGAAAATATAATGGCTTTAGAGTAGAAATAAAAAATATAAATTTTGTAACCAAGAAAACTATGCAATGAGTTGGAATATATGCATTTGTTAAAAAATCAAATTATATTAAATTGGAGCATAATCAATCACAATTTTAAATCAATAGCAAAAGTTAAAACAAGAATGGGCAGAAAGAAATTTTTTACAAAGCATGTTTATGCTCTTATGAAGAGATTGCTTCTCTCAAAAGTTTTCATTACTTAGATTAAAGAATTTACCCTTAGAAGTAGAATGATTTAGCACACCCAAGTCATTGAGAGTAATAAGTGATTTTCTTGAAGCCCTCTTAAAATTTCCAATATAACAAAAAAAAAAAAAAAGAGGAAGTACCAACGATAGAATTGTTATAACAGAGATATTTCTCCGAACTAATCACAACCTTGGCAAAGAAGCCATACACATGTAAAAGAGGAACCAAATATCCAAATAAAGAACATAATAATGCGTTACACAAGATGGTTTATGTAATGTTCAACTGCTTCAAACTTCCAGTTCGATCTAGTTTTCCCAACCATGATAGAAATTGAAGTAATTCCAAAGTTTTTTGATATTGCTTAATTATAGGTATTTATTCCAATATATTGCATGATTCTAGAATGTTTATGTAAAAAATTTTACTTTTTATACGGACATTTATATTCATCACTTGGTTTGAATTCCACATATCTTCGATTTCACATCTTTAATAAATTAAAACTAGCATTATTTAAAGTTAGTTTATTGTGAGTACTTTTATGCATTCCTACTAGTTATTGCTGAATATAATGATAATGCTAGGATAGTAATGCACATTTTAATGAATATAATATAACAAATTTTTGGAGGAGAAGATGATGAACCTAAAAAATTGCAAACCATTCTATCTTGATGTATATGTATGGATGAAGAACAAGAAAAGCTAACCCAACTGGCTTGAAGATTAGTTGTGCTGAATTAGTTTCTCTTTATCTGATCTTGACTTTTTAAATTTCAAGGTGAGAGCATTCATCATTAGTTTTTTTTTTTTTTTTTTTTTTTTTTTTTTTTTTTGTTTAAAATTTTGAAATTTTTAAATTTTCCTTTCTGATGATTCTTAGACAATTTCAATCTAATCCATAGATGTAATGTTAAATTTGGTAGATACTTTAGTATGAGTTGTGTTAGTAAATCATTTAGTTGATTCGTTAACTTCAACATGCATAACTTTGTTTAATTTGATTTCTATTAGAATTTCAAGTTTTATGTTTGATCTCATGCTCAAATTAAAATATCCAAATAAAAAACATAATAAAGGATAAGTTTGTAGATCTTGTTTTCATCTTTGCGTTACACGGGATGGTTTATGTAATGTTCAACTGCTTCAAACTCCCAGTTCGATTTAGTTTTCCCAACCATGATAGAAAATGAAGTAATTTCAAAGTTTTTTGATATTGCTTAATTATAGGTATTTATTCCAATATATTGCATGATTCATGAATGTTTATGTAAAAAATTTTACTTTTTATACGGACATTTATATTCATCACTTGGTTTGGATTCCACATATCTACGATTTCACATCTTTAATAAATTAAAACTAGCATTATTTAAAGTTAGTTTATTGTGAGTACTTTTATGCATCCCTACTACTTATTGCTGAATATAATGATAATGCTAGGATAGTAATGCACATTTTAATGAATATAATATAACAAATTTTTGGAGGAGAAGATGATGAACCTAAAAAATTGCAAACCATTCTATCTTGATGTATATGTATGGATGAAGAACAAGAAAAGCTAACCCAACTGGCTTGAAGATTAGTTGTGCTGAATTAGTTTCTCTTTATCTGATCTTGACTTTTTAAATTTCAAGGTGAGAGCATTCATCATTAGTTTTTTTTTTTTTTTTTTTTTTTTTTTGTTTTTTTTTTAAAATTTTGCACCTTTCCTTTCTGATGATTCTTAGACAATTTCAATCTAATCCATAGATGTAATGTTAAATTTGGTAGATACTTTAGTACGAGTTGTGTTAGTAGATCATTTAGTTGATTCGTTAACTTCAACATGCATAACTTTGTTTCAGATTCAGTAATAAATTTGATTTCTATTACAATTTCAAGTTTTATGTTTGATCTCATGCTCAAATTTTGATCCGTGCTTAAATTTTGGTTCATGTTTGTATTTTTGGACAACAATATTAAATATGGATTTGTATTATAATTTCAAACTCTTTTCGATATTTGATATTGCCTCAAAAGGATATTCATGAACTACAATTTTTTGGATCAAAATTTAAGTATACTTGATCTTTGTGTCGGAGCGGGTTTGACAAGTTTGAGAGGTGGTACTAAAGATTTTTCAACTAAGAGTGCTTTCATGGATCTTTGTGTTGGAGGGGGTTTGACAAGTTTGAGAGGCGGTACTAAAGATTTTTCAACTAAGAGTGCTTTCATGATTGGACAATAGCCATAAAGTCCCTTAAATATATATACAAAACCTCTTGTTTTTGTTTTTTTTTTGTTAAATTTAGCTTTAGTCATCATAAATTTTTTATCTAGACCATAATATAACACATAATAGTGATATAATGGTTTAGCACAAATACTAGCTGTGATATCAGAGTTAACCAAAAACCACAACGAAAGAATACTTTACTCTAAAAAGGGTTACATACACGACTCTTGAAAATAGGAAAAACAACGAAACTACACGACACAATTAGGGCGTAGACTGGGGTGGTGGTGCTGTGGTTGGAGGGATTGAATGAGGAGGATGGTTTGAGTTGGCAGCTTGGGTGATGAGGGCTGACCAGTTGCTGAAACAAGGAAGGAGGGGGTTTGTGTGGTTGATGATTGAAGGCAGGGTGGAAGCGGCTGGAAGTAGGGAGGCTGTGAGATAGTATGGTGGCCGCCGGCTGGAAGCAGGAAGGGCAGGCGCTAGCTAAAGGAGAGCCGGCATAAGAAGGATTGCGTGGGGGAATTAGGTAGAGGTCGTCACCATTTCGAAATAGGATACAGCTGGAGCACCATCTGTTCTCGAAACAACCCTAATAATGGAAAATGCCTGGAGGCAGAAATCTGAAATCATAAAAATAAGATCAAGCCGTAACTCAACAAACAACATATTTGTAATAGGTAAATAAGAGGAAGGGGGAAAGGGGCAACAGTTCCATCCCAATAGCTAGCCGACTATAGACTCTCTTTTTTATATTTCTACTCTTCATTTGGGAATCTACTTCTTTTTTTTCAATTTAAGTTGGGATCCTTTTTTCTCTTATTTTATTCATTTTGAGCTCAAAGACAGGTGCCACAGTCACCTATATCTGCCAACTCCTTTCCTTCAGGTTAAAAAAATATTATTATCTTAAATTTTAGATTGATTTTACTTCATCTTGCTTTCAGACTGAATTTATGGTGGATATGACATGTGAAGGTTGTGTCTCGGCAGTGAAGAACAATTTGCTAAAGCTTGAAGGTGGGTAATCATGCTTCAAAAATCTGTAAACAAATTTTGGGTTGATGTCATTAATTCTTGTGTTCTTGTTTTTTCATAAGTTATTTGTACCCCTGTTTTTTGTTATCAGTTAATCTATATACTTTTTTATTGTGAGGGGCTTTAATCAAATCTTCCCACAATCTATTTCATTTATATACTCGCCAATTGGCAGGGGTTAGAGGTGTTGAAGTGGATTTGAGCAATCAAGTAGTAAGAGTTTTTGGTTCCACTGCCGTGAAAACAATGCTTGATGCTCTAGAGCAAACAGGTCGAAATGCACGATTAATTGGACAAGGAAACCCAAATGGTAAGTTTTGATGATTATGCAGCTGTTTGCTTCAATGTTAACTTGTTTGTAATGCAACGGATAGCAATACTATTTGTAAAGTATTGTTTTTAATAAATGTATTGATGTATGCCAGGGGAAATTAGGTAAATTGTGGTTGTTTTTGTTTGAATGGAAATAATTGAACATGATGGGTGAGAAGTTGGAAGAAAAATAGTTGGATTTTTGGGTTCACTCAATTAAGATATAAATTCATGTTTTACTAAAAACTCAAACATGGTTAAATGCATCCAGTTAGGCTAACCTAAGCTAATTCAAGGGGATCAAAACTTTGGATCTTTTTAACATGACTAGGACAAACCTAACAAGCCTTGGATTAACGCTGATCTCTATGGATTGGGTTAAACTATAGTCAAACCTGGCCTAATAGAGCAAAGTCCTTAAATCACTTAATCCAAAGGATATCCAATCCTGCTGCTTGCTCTACGGCTCATCTGGAACGACTCAACATCCCGTTGGACCCTTCACTTTAGTCTTGTCTCATGCTTTTAAATACAAGTCCTATCATATTTGATGTTGTTGTCTTTAGCTTTAATTTCTTTGAGTATCCCTTATGTTAGGATTGCATTTTGTTAAGGGGGCATTTACATACATAGCGCACAATTCTTATCTATTTACATATCTCACACCTAAACTTTCGTATTTTCTCACTTAGCACTCAAATCCTTAATTTCTTATAAAAAATAGCACTATTACCACTTCCATGAAGTGAAATACACTTTTTCATGTATTTGTTTTGTGGAAAGCAAGGATGGTGGACCGACCAACCACCTCATAGATCTTGAGAAATCTAATTGGAGACAACTTTGAAAAACCTCTTGCTTAGTTTTATTCTCTTCATATTTATATTTATTTATGTTTTTTTCAGAATTATTTTCTTTCCATATTTGTATTAGATATATATGGTAAGTTTGCAATTAAGGAGAGAATGCTTTTCCTATATATGTATTGTACATGTGAATGATGAAAGTAAGTAATTTTCTTCCAAAGCTTTATTTTTAACATGGTACGGAGCCGTGAAACAAATCCTAGCTTCCCTGCCGCCGGAACCTCTCCAATCTCCTTTGCCGGCCTATAGGCCCTCTAGAAATCTCCTCTTTCCTACAGCTAGCACTCTTCCTGTAGATTGCAAGCCCTCACCTGCTCTTCCCTGCAGATGATACTCTTCTTGCAGACCCTTCTTTGTTCACCTGTGCTGCCGAAATGCTCTCTACAACCGGAATTCTCCAAACTGCAGGCCCTCCTCCGCCAAATTCTTCATGCAAAAACCTGCTTTGTTAAACTTTTGTTATCCAAACTGCAGGCCCTCCGCCGAATTCTTCATGCAAAAACCTGCTTTGTTAAACTTTTGTTGCCAGATTCTCCATGCAATCCCTGTTGTAGGCCCTCCTTCGTAAACCTCCTAAAATACTAGCAGCTACAGCAGCCTGCTCCTTTCCTGCAGCAACCAATATTCTCCTTGAAATAGTAGCAACCAATTTCTCCCCGCAGCAAGCAGCAGCTCTAAACACACATAGAGTTTATGACCAAGTAAAGGATGAAGACATCGAGTTTGGCTCTAGAGGTTATTTCTGAATAAGAGATCGGGAACTTTGTCCAAACGACTCCTGAATTCTCTATCGTTATCACAAATCATAAACTCAATGCTCATAACTTCCTTCAATGATTCTAATCAATGTTTATGTATATTTATGGAAAAGGAAATGAGGAACAATGATAGGAAACATAATTTCTCACAAAAAATTTAGGGCGAATCAAATATTTTCTTTAATTCAAAACAATACAAATAAAAAGATAAGCAACTATAATTCGAGAGGTAGGCGACCTCTCCCAATTTCTACAACTCGAGAGGTAAGAAATCTCTCCTGAATCCTAACCCTGATTCTCAAAGACAATAATCTCATGCATAATCCCAACCCTAAGCATATTATCCCCATTTATACTAAACAATAATAAATAATAAAAGACTACATTGCTTTTAGGCTAATAAAAGACAAAATAACCCTTAGGTCAGTCATCGATATAACAATACTCCCCTCTAAAAAAGGCACATTGTCTCAAGGTGGAAAAAATTATTGTTGAATCAAGTCGTGTGACTCCCGCTCGTAAACTAGTTCGAGTCTGATTCTCCCTGTCAACTCTCGTACAATTGTCGTAGTCATCACATTCCCCCACTAAAAGTTATCTTTCTTCAATTTCTTCTTTCATGACCACGCCATCTAATTATAACCCATCACATTTTCGATAGTATTCTGTAAGTTCCTCAAACCTTCTCAATCCCTTCTTGGTCATAGGTAGTGGCCCCTCCAACCTATTTGCCACTTTCGATGGATCGGTTGACACCAAGGTTTTAAAAACTGGACCGAACCAGTATTTTCAACTGGTTTGGACCGCGAACTTGGTCCAGGGCCAATTTGGTTCAGCTAAAATTAGTGTGCAACATTGAAACGGTCAAAAAATAGGTCGATCCGCTAGTTCAACCACTGAACTGGTGAACCGTTTTCCGGTCCAAATTTTTATAGCTAGCTTGTTGAGTTTGAAATTTTGTGTAGGGTCCAAACCAATTTTTTTTTTTGCTAAGCTATAAGGCCTAATGAATAATATAACAATAAAATAAACATATTATGTCATGGGCCTACCTATCCAACAAAGTGTCCAATTGTTTGGAATTATTGAACTTTGTTTCTACTTTCTAGATCTTTTTTTTAAAGATCAACTGGTGAATACATATTTGAGATGTGGGACTAAAAGTATTGCAAGCACAGGGAAAATTTTTTTTAGTTAGAGTCACAAATATTACACTTGAAGCTTATTTACTATTAAATTTGATATATTGATTTACATAATGAAAT
>NW_018164502.1:469254-469508 GCF_001263595.1 Phalaenopsis equestris | reverse complement strand
TTACACATTTTGTCTCTAATTGTAAAACCATTCATCCATCCGAGCATTCTCATCTCGACAACACTGAACTTAGTTTTATGCTTCTCTTTTAAAGAAAGGCCAAAATTCAGCGACAGAGAGCATTGCAACTCTAACCACCATGTTATAAAATTTTCCTTTTATTCTAAGCGATAGTTTTCCATCACACAATAAGCCCGAAGCATTCCTCCGCTTCAACCAACCAACTTGAATTCTACTAATAACATTCCCATCTA
>NW_018164502.1:462488-469236 GCF_001263595.1 Phalaenopsis equestris | reverse complement strand
ACCCGAGATATCTAAAACGTTAACATCTTCTAATAATTTGACCACCTATAGTTACAATTATACTAGAGCTACTATTATTAAAATTACCTTTTATGTATTCGGTTTTAGTTCTACTCAAACGAATACCTTTAGACTCCAATGTAGACCTTCATAATTCAAGTTTTCCTGAGTTTTTTCTTTAATTTTATCCACGAGAAGGATATCATCAACGAAAAGCATACACCAAGTTGCATCTTCCCGTAAATGTCCAGTAAAAGCATCTATAACTAAAGCTAAAAAATATGAGCTTAAAGCTGGATGTAATCCAACTGAAATAGAAAAATATTTGGTCAATCCTTCTCCTGTTCGAACAGAAGTAACAACTCTAGCATACATATCTTTAAAGACTTGAATATAAATCATATCAACGTCTTGCTTCTCTAGAACTCTCCAAAGGATATCTCTTGGAACCTTATCATAAGTTTTTTCTAAATCAATAAAAATCATATGTAGATCCTTTTTATTCTCTCCGAACTTCTCCATCAACCTCTCATTAAATGTATAACTTCTATAATAGACCTTTTTGACATAAATCCAAATTGATTATGAGAAGTTTTTGTAATATGTCTTTACCAATGTTTAATTGCCCTCTACCATAATTTTAAAGTATGACATCAACTTAAATCCTCTATAATTTGCACACTCTTGTGCATCCCCTGTATTCTTAAAAATGGGGACCAAAATACTCTTCCTCCACTCCTCATGCATCTTTTTAGTTTTAAAAATAATAATAAAAAGTTTAGTAATCCAAGAAACTCCTTGTTATCATTGAAAACTGCTAAACTGGAAAGATACAATTGAGATATTATCAGGTCCTACAGAATTTTCAACCTTAGTTTTCTTTAAAGCCCCATCAACTTCTTTTTTATTAATGCGATGGTAAAAATAAAACATTTTATTATTATTAATGATATTAAGATCATTAAGGTCGATCGTATTTTCAGAAACTTCATTAAAAAGTTTATCAAAATTACTCCCCCGCCTATGTTGAATATCTTATTCTAAGAAAAATACTTTTTGATTTTCATTTTTAATACACTTTATTTGAGTTAAATCTTAACTTTTTTTCTCTTTGTTTGACTAATTTATATATATATTTTTCACTCTCTTTAGTATCTAATCTATTATAAATATCACTAAAAGCTAAATTTTTATCATCACAAATTATTCTCTTACACTCCGTATGGACAATTTTATATTTGTTCTATTTCTCTAAGCTTTTACATTTAAATCAATTTTTATAACATAACTTATAATTTATCTTTTCTTGCATATTGTTATTTCACCACAAATTATTTTTTTATATGAACTTTTTTTTTATGCTCCAAGTATATCTTTTGCCACTTGTTTAATAGTGTTTGTTACTTTATCCTGCATAAAATTTGCTTCTTCATGAACCATCTCAAATATTGAAATTTTGAAGTTTACTCAAAAACAACAACAACAACAAAGCATTAATCCCACTATGCGGGGTCAACTACATGAATCCTTTTTCTCCATTGCGTTCTATTTAGTTTCATATTTTCATTTAGTTCTAATAAATTAAGATCATTTTTTATACAATAAACCCAAGTCTTCATAGGTCTACCTCTGTCTTTCTTAACATAAGTCTAATCTAAAACATCTACTCTTCTAATTGGATCATCAGATGGTCGACGCTGTGACCAAATCATCTAAGACGAATTTATCTAATTTTGTCCGTCATAGGAGCTATACCAACCCTATCATAGATATATTCATTTCACATTTTGTCTTCAAGTGTAAAGCCACTCATCCACCTAATCATTCTCATCTCGGCAACACTTAACTTAGTATTATGCTTCTCTTTTAAAGGCCAACATTCAGCTCCATAGAGCATTGCAGGTCTCATCACCGTCTTATAAAATCTTCATTTCAATCTAAGCGGTACTTTTCTATCACACAAAAGACCTGAAAAATTCCTCCACTTTAACCAACCAACTTAAATTCTACTATTAACATCCCTATCTATATCACCATCGCTTTGAACAACATACCGGAGATATCTAAATCGTTCACACCTTTTAATAATTTGATCACCCAAAATTACACTTTCGTCACTAGAACTACTATTACTAAAATTACATTACTCATAAAAATAATTTTATTTGTGTCTTTTAGGTGCCCCCATCTAATTCTTCGACAATGATTCCTAATATTCTTTATTTTGCAACTCTGTCTTAAAATCTAGAACTAATAATCGATGTTGAGTATTTAAAGCCTCACTTGGAATGACATTACAGTCTTTATATTCTCGACGACTTCCTCTTCTTATATAGGAAAATAATCAACTTGTGTTTTATTAGATCCATTCTTATAAGTAATAATATGCTTATCTCTTTTCTTGCATAAAATATTTGCAATAACAAAATCATACGCTAAAAAATATCTAATATACCTCTATCTTCTTCATTAATCACTCCAAAACTGTAGCCACCATAAATATTTCTAAAATTTTATACCACTCTACCAACATGTCCATTTAAATTTGATTAAAAATCGTAGTATCAATAATAATCGTAAGGACTATAATTCTCTCTAATTTGATTAATTTTTACAATATTTTCTTTCAAACTCTTATCTATAATTACATATATACTATTTTTGGTACGACTCCTACCTGAATACCAAAGTTTAAAACCTATTATCAATCTCCTTAGCATTTTTTCCAACCCATTTATTTTTTTTGAATACATAATATATTTATTTTTGTATGAATCATAATGTCAACTAATTCTATTAATTTAGCTGTGAGAGTACCTATATTTCAATATTTATCATAATATTAGTTTTGTGGACTAACTTCTTTACTCGCATCCATCCGTCATATGAAAACCCTTGTTTATTTGACACTACATCTGGGTGTCGGTGTAGCGACCCTTGCACACTTTTCACTGTATTCAGGCTATACAATGCATCGTTTTCAGCCGATGCCTTAACATTTATGCAATGATCAAAAGTATTCATGTCATGACTTTTTGACAAATCAAAATTTCTGTCGACTAACATTTACGCTAGTTGTTGACTACCTAACTTCCAAATTTAAGCCTTTCCAAATCAGAATTTCTGAAATTTTTTATTTCTCTTTCCTAAATCTAAATTTCCATTAAAATCACCTTTTAAAACTAAATTTACAAATAATAATTTCTGAATATTTTATTCCTCTTTACTAAATCTGAAATTCTGATTTGATTCTTCTTTCTTATTTTAGGTATTGCTTAAAGTCCTAACATCATTATAAATAGAGGATGATGTGCTTAAAGTTAAGGGATTTTATTTTTTATATCTGAATTTAGGTTTTAGCCTTGGTATTTTCCTTTCGAGGGTTGGTTCCGACGTCGAGGTAGTGCTACAGCTATCCATCGTCCGATGTTATGATCGTCTCCAAAGGTTCGAGTGGTGCTCCTGTCGTATCTTGACCCCGCCAAGGCATTTTATCTTACCATACTTCCTTTTCTTTGCTGCCATTTCAGAATCTAGCCACCACAACCCCCCTTCTACTGCTACCCTCCTTCCAGCTCCACCGGGCACCTCCTCCTGCACCTTCTCTGCAAGCCACACCTTCTGGCTAGCCCTTACAGCGCCCCGTTGCTTCTCTCCTGCTGTGGTTTGACGCTGTTACTATCGCCAACCTGTTGACTTTCTTTTTCCACACCAGCCCCACCTCTTTGAACTTCACCGCAGCCACCAATCTAGCTTCTGACGACGTTCCAGCTCCTCTCCAACTGCGGTTCGGCGCCGCTACAATCACCAACATGCTGTCCTACTTCTTCCACCACAACCCCACCTCTATGGCCTTCACGGCAGCCCACAAACCTCGTCTCCAGTTGCGGTTCGACGCTGTTATTATCGCCAACCTGCTGTCCTACCTTCACAACAGCCCCACCTCTCCGGCCTTCACTGTCTCCGCCAATCCAGCCTCCTACGACCTTTCTGCTCCTCTCCAGCTGCGGTTCAATGTTGTTATTATTGTCAATCTACTGTCATGCTTCTTCCACAATAACCCCACCTCTCCAACCTTCATCGTAGCCGCCAATCCAACCCCCCTCGCCAGACTCCCTTCTCATCAAGCGATTGTCTTCTTTATTAAATCAATTTATGAAATTGATTTGCAGTTTATCTCTAAAAATGTTAATGGTGGAATTTTACATCTAAGTTGCATCCCGACACATCAACAATTTGTTGATGCCTTCACCAAAGCTTTTCCTTTATGCACCTTCTCAGAGTTCAGTATTAGGTTTGGTCTCTACAACATCTACGACCCAGCTTGAGGGGGAGTGCGGAAAGCCGGGAAGGTGGGTCGGTTAGCCACCTCATAGATTTTGGGAAATATAAGTGAAGACTGCTTTGAAAACCTCTTGATTAGTTTTATTTTCTTTCTATTTATGTTTCTATATGTTTATTTCAGAATAATTGCCCTTCCAAATTTAGAATTTAGCAAGTTTGTAAATTAGGAGAGACAGTTTTTCTATATATGTACCTTAGATGCGAATAATGAAGTAAATAATTTTCCTCCTAGAGTTTTTTTTCAACAAGTTTAAAGCACCAAAGTGCTGTGTATGTAAATATGAAAATTTAGGTGTTAGATATGTAAATACATAAGAATTGTGCGCTAAGTAAGTAAATTTCTTCTTTTTATTTTAATTAAAGCAATGAGCTCCTTACAACAAGTAATGCTCGTGTTTAGGGCTTGGGTTCTATTGATTACAATCCTGTAACTATGTCTCTTCATTTGCAAATGCCTTTACTATATCCCAATTCCATATTTATACCACATATCTAAGCTTTAGTATTCCCTTTGGCCTTTGCTTCCTTGTCCTCATCAAGCATTGCGTACCTGATTATGCTTCATCTACTCAGGCTTTGTTGCTGTTGGTCATCTACCAGGCTCATTTGTCTTGAGTTCTTTAATATTTCTTATTGTAAGAGATAAATCTTTTTGGACGGAAGGATCTGTGGTCAGGTTGACTATCAATTTACTTGCTCCCCATTTTAAATGCTTACAACTTTTAATCTTCAAATTATAATTGATGCTCTTAGTGGAGAATGTTATTTTTATGAGATTAAAGATGTTGACTGTGGGAATTGCGCTCATGGGAAATTTTGATCCCTAGAAAGAAAAAAAAGGGGAAAGTGTGGAAATATGTAATTGTAGGGAGATTTCTTAATTATAGGTATTTATGTTTATTCCATAATTATAAAAATTCCTTAATTGTAGGGAGATTTCTTTCCTCCTTTTATCTGTTGTACTCACCTGTTTATAGGTGAATTATCTATGTATTCAGTGAGAAAAAGGTTATTCAAAAATCACATGGTATCAGAGCCATCAAAGAAAACCTCTCCCGCTCGCTCGGCTCGATCACGACCTTTGTCTCCCGCGATTCTCTGTAATCTGTCGTCCGCATCTGAGTGCCGCTCCTACCGATCGCGCCTCTCTCCGATCGTCCACGTCGGCTCCGCATTCGCGTCCGCTTCCGCGCTCGTCTCCCGCGATCATCCGCGATCGTCTCCCTCATCGTGCTTCTACCGCAATCTTCGCGAGAGTTTGGATCTCTCAGGCGACGCCAGATCGCGATCTTCCGTAATCCCGACATCTGTCGTGGACTCTTCTCCCCCGCCTCCTCTCCAATGACTAAGCCATGCCTGCAACTCCTCCTCCACTAGTGATGTCACTTCTAGCCACCCCTCCGCGGCTGGGTCTCCATTGCCCAGCAATTCAGACAGTAATTCTGTCCTCATCACCAGTCACAAACTCACCGGCCTGAATTACCTCCAATGGTCGCAGTCAGTCATGATTTTTGTATGCGGCAAAGGCAAAGATAACTACCTGACTGGTGATGCTCCAGCTCCGATGACGACAAATCCATCATACAAGACTTGGAAATCCGAGAATAATATGGTTATGACCTGACTTGTTAACTCAATGACACATGATATTTTCGTAAATTTTCTTCTCTATGGCACAACTAAGGAAATCTGGGATGCTGCCCGTGAGACCTATTCTAGTGCGGACAATACAAACGAACTATTTGCTGTTGAGACCATTCTTCATGACTTTCGTCAAGGTGATCTCTCCGTCACCCAATACTTCAATATTCTTACTCGAGATTGGCAACAACTAGATCTATTCAAGCTGTACCCTTGGAAGTGTCCCGAAGACTCTGTCATATTTCGCCAAATCATAGAATAGAAACGTACCTTCAAATTTCTTCTCAGCCTCAAATCTGAGTTTGATTAGACTCGCTCACAGATTTTGAATTTGAAACTTCTTCTAACAATTCGTGAAGCTTTCTCCGTTATACGCCGCGAAGAGAGTCGCCAAAAGGTCATGTTAGGTGCTTCCTTGTCCACTACAGCCCTCGATGGGTCGGCACTTGCTGCTCATGTTCCATCCACAGACAACCGCCAACGCCAGGGCCGCCCTTGGTGTGACCATTGTCGCCGTTCTGTCCATACTTGGGATACGTGTTGGCGGATTTATGGCAAACCCGCCAATGGGAAACCCAAACGGGATCATCGGGCAGCTGCCACCAACACCACTGAAGCCTCTCCAGGAACGAGCCCATTCAGCGAAGAACAGATTCATGCCCTCCAGAAGATGCTTGGTCAATTGTCACCAATCTAGCCTACTAGTGCGGCGTCGGGTGCTACCGGCCTTGTTACCTATCAAGGTATTTCCCCATCCGCGTTC
>NW_018164502.1:461278-462192 GCF_001263595.1 Phalaenopsis equestris | reverse complement strand
TTGCTAAATTTTTTCCATATGTTTGTGAATTTCAGGATTTGAAGTCGAGGAGGATGATTGACAGTGCTGAGTTGCGCAGTGGTCTCTATCTCCTCAACAAATGCTCTGTCAGTCTTGTCTCACTCACCGGGTGTATTCCAGTATCAAGTCTGTGTTGCTTAAATCCGCTTAGTACATCTGTATTCAATTCCAGCGTTAATAATGATAGTGAAATCATATTACTTTATTATCGTTTAGGTCATCCCAACTTTATGTACCTGGGGAAACTGTTTCCTCATTTATTTATTAATAAAAGTCCATAATCTTTTAATTGCGAATTTTGTCAACTTGCCAAACACACTCGTACTTTTGCGAATTTTGTGAACTTGCGTACTTCATTTCCTCGATTATCCTCGATTATCATACAAACTTACTTCTCCCTTTTTTCTGATCCATAGTGACGTCTGGGGTCCTTCTCGTGAAAAAAATATATCTGGGGCCCAATGGTTTGTGTCCTTTATTGATGATCACACACGGGTCATATAAATCTATCTTATGCGTGACAAATCCGAGGTTGGACCAATATTTCGTGTATTCTATCAAATGATACTCACTCAATTTGACACAAAAATCCAGGCTCTCAAAACAGATAATGCACGAGATTTTTTCAACACCTCCTTGGGAACATTCAACACATCCCTGGGAACTTTTCTTACTCAACATGACATCCTTCACCTTAGCACATATATTGATACTCCCAAACAAAATGGGGTTGCCGAGCGGAAAAATCGTCACTTGTTGGAGGTATCCCGCTGTCTCATGTTTACCACATCAGTCCCTAAATGTTATTGGGGCGAAGCAACTTTGACCGCAACCTACCTCATAAATCGGATGCCCTCTCGTATTCTGGGTTTCCGGAGTCCAATTGATGTTCT
>NW_018164502.1:457323-459544 GCF_001263595.1 Phalaenopsis equestris | reverse complement strand
TGGTCCCTCGGAGTGGCGCAGAAGCAGAATACAGAGCACTGGCACTTGGAATCTGTGAAGGAATGTGGATCAAAAGATTTCTCAAGGAGCTTGGAATTATGGGAGAAGATTTTATCAAGATGTTCTGTGACAATCAAGCTACAATCAGTATCGCAATGAATCCTGTTCATCATGACCGAACGAAACACATTGAGATTGATAGAAACTTCATTTCAGATAAGGTGGACAATGAAATCATTGAAGTGGTTTATACTCTTTCTAGAGACCAAATCGCAGACATTCTCACAAAGGCTCTCCCTATGTCCAGTTTTGATGAGCTAACCAACAAGTTGGGCATGTACAATCTGTACAACCAACCTTGAGGGGGAGTGTGGAAATATGCTCATTATTATTTACTTTATTCTATTTAGTACTTGTTATATTTTGTCATCGTATAGAAAAGGTAATTCCTTAATTATAGGTATTTATGTTTATTCCATAATTATAGGAATTACTTAATTGTAGGGCGATTTCTTTCCTCCTTTTGTCTCTTCTACTCACCTATTTATAGATGAATTATCTATGTATTCAGCGAGAAAAATGTTATTCAAAAATCACAGAAAGAGAGAAAATTTAAATCTATTTTTCTTGCTTTTTGTAGAAATATTTGGGACGTACATCTCAATATTAATCACAGAAAGAAAGAAAATTTAAATATATTTTTCTTGCTGTTTGTAGAAATATTTGGGACGTACATCTCAATATTACTTTGAAATCACTCGCTACTTTGAAACCCCAAAAGAGTAGAGGAAGTTTTCAAAGCCAGCAAGTAGAAATAGCTAAGGAGATGGTGCAAAAGAGGGAACGTTGGATAATTTTTATTTCAATTCATCAGTGTTGAAGAAGACATCCATCATGTTCTATATGTAGAAATAGATTTGTTAATCAACTTTGAAACTACTCTCATCAAAATATAATAAATCTGATACTGCTACAACGTCAACAAGTCTTTAACCCACTATGTGGGGTCTGCTACATAAATCTAATACTAAATTATTCTATGGATGATGCCTACCTAATTGAAATAAAAATAGCTTAATAAGAGAATGCAGCTTAATTTCATTAACTTATTTGATTCAATCTAGACTTTGTTCCAGTCAGTGCATGCTACTTAAATCAGTGCATGCTACTTGAACAATGTCTGTTATTTAGAATAATAAATGTTGATGATGTGCTATACTTTATTTATGTAGGCCGGCGGATGCTAGGGATTCTCTTGTATCTAAACTTTAATTTTCTACATGCATACCAACTTGTAGATGCATGAAAAGGTATATTTCACTTTTTAAAATTTAAATGGTGTTTTTTTTTATATGATATGAAAGCTTTGGTGTTATAAATGTAAAAAAGCAAAATTTAGGTGCTAGATATACAAGTACATACGAATTGGGGGACTATGTATGTAAATTCCCCTTGTTTTATGCCTGCTCGTAAGCTTATAGTATATCGACCTATAGTCATTTCTTTGGTTTGTTATATTGTCTCCTTTTGGCCCAAATGACTATTTTCCCTTTATAATCTTTGCTTTGAGTAATATCTAACTGCTTTTATTTTACATTTTATCTTTCTCTTGTAGATTTTTTGGTTTCCTCAGCTGTTGCTGAGTTCAAAGGTCCGGTGATCTTTGGGGTGGTACGGCTGGCTCAAGTGAACATGCAATTGGCTAGAATTGAAGCAAGCTTCAGTGGATTGTCTCCTGGTAAGCACAGTTGGTCTATAAATGAGTATGGGGATTTGACTAGAGGAGCAGAAAGCACAGGCAAAACATTTAATCCTGCAAATAATTTATCAGAAAAGGTGAGCTCATATACCATCCATAATACTTTGCCTTTACTAGACTAATTTGCATTATACTGGATACTTTTACGAATGCCAATTTTTTTTAGTTCGAGTAATATGTCAAAAGAGTCCCTTGAATATTTACATGGGACGATTTAATAGTCTCAGAATATATAAAAGTATCAAATTAGTCATCGTAGTCCTTAAATATGGGCTGAAATAGTCCCCATAAATGATTATTTTAACCCCTATTAAAAAAAATCTAGATACTAAATTGGGACTTTTATCGGCTCCGAGACTTAAATGGCTCCCTGCAAAGAATCGGGGATCATTTTGACAGTTTTCTCTCTTTTTCATTCAATGTATAACATTAATTCATCTTGAAATGCAAAATGCTTTCTTG
>NW_018164502.1:450523-457223 GCF_001263595.1 Phalaenopsis equestris | reverse complement strand
TCTATTAAACTTCATGATTCTTTTCTGGAAATTGAAACTGCTGCTGTACATATCCTTTGTAATTTCCCATTCGTAGCAGTTATGTGGAAAATTTTCTCTAATCTGGCCTTATTATTACTCGGAATAGTTTAGTCACAACTCAGACATTTCAGATGAATCTGACTGCAGCAGATTTTATTTTTGATTTATTGTTTAGTGATTGTTATTGGCAAATAGTGTTTAGTGATTGTTATTGGAAAATAGGCACAATCTAATTCAATTATAGTGCCCAAAAAAAATAAAAAAATAAAAAAAAGTATACAAAAAATAAATAAAAAAGGCACAATCTAATTCAATTATAGTGCCCAAAAAAAAAAATAAAAATAAAAAAAAAAAGTATACAAAAAATAAAAAAAAGTTATAGAACATTTTTCAAGTTCACTCAATTGATAACTACATTGTATTACTCTGATTTGATGGTGAAAAATTATAACCCTAATTCCTCTAATAGAACATAAAATTGACATCCCTCTTTTTAAAGAAAAGCCCGGGATAGCCAAAACATAATCAAACTCTCCATCCCATCCGTAATGAAATAACCTTTAAATATTCGTAGTGAAAAGTGTCAAAATAGTTCTCCGACTCTTTGTAAAAGGTCATTTTGTTCACAAAAGAGTTTATAAAAGTATCGATACAGTTCATAGACTCTTTTAATACGGGTTGAAATTGCGTCAATAAAGACTATTTCAGCCTCAATTGAAAGAGTTTAGGAACTTATTTGATATTTTTATAGACTCTGGGACTACAATAACCTCATGTAATCAGTCAGGCCACTATTTTGACATTATGGTCGAGTAAATCTGCACATCATGTTTTGTTGGTAGTACAAAACTTGAGAATTGAACTGTGCCTGATTTGCAGCCCCTGGGTGACCTGGGAACACTGGAGGTCGCAGAGAATGGGGACGCTCACTTCTCGGGTTCCAAAAAGCAGCTCATAGTCTCTGCTCTCATAGGCCGCTCGATCGCAGTCTATGAGAAGGAAGACAAATCAGACTCCGGCATTGCAGCCGCAGTCATTGCAAGAAGCGCGGGAGTAGGTCAGAATTACAAGAAGATCTGCACCTGCGATGGCGTCACCATATGGGAGTCCACTTAGTTTTCTTTCTTCAAACTGGTATGTTTCTTTCTACTCTCCTACCCTTCTACTCCAATAATAATAAACTTAGAAATATAACTAAATTGTGCATACAAATTTTCGTGTTTAATGTTTTATGTTTCATTTGCTACAATTGCATGATTTGTTTCTTTAAATTGTGTTGATTCGTATTATATTTATTCATCTGACATCTAAATCTGTATAATTTTCTTGTTAATCATTTGCGTCTCAATCATATCAAAGTATATTCATGAAGTGAGAATCTTTCTTTTTAACATATCTAGCTATTAAATTGAAATTTATATTAGGATTTTTAAGAGAGCAAAAGCTGAGTGAAGCTGCTGCTTCTGTTTGAAGAAATAGCCGTGAAGTTGCTACAAAAGAAATTCTTGTATAATTATCAAAAGAAATTGATGTTAATAAAATTATGGCTATTATAAATTTATTTTATTCTTAAAATGACAAATAGTCACCACACTTAGCCAAGTTAGGTCGCAAAATATAGCTTTCCACCGTAGTTTTTTAAAAAAACAAGCAAAATGTAGTTTTGCCAAACACATGAAACTACTTTGTGGTGCAGCGCGGTGTGGCGCCCCCCAAACACGAGAAAATATTACATTAGAAGTCCTGATGTACTTTCATGTGCGAATATTAGTATTTAAGTGTTATTGATAGTATTGTAGTGTTATATTACTAAAATAACATCACAATATTATCACTCCAATAAAACCATCCGCACCTAATCCGGATGTAATATGTTTCTCCCTAACAAAGATCGATCTCTGTGAGGCACCCTTGGCTACATGAAAACGATGGTTTTTGTGAAAAAAAGAAGATATTTTGAAAGTTAATCATCGAATCTTTTGAGGAAATTGAATCGCAAATCCACATGCCAAACTTATAAAAAGCCTCGATTCCAGTACGTTTTTGTTGAAAGCCTGCACTCTCAACCGATAAATATAAAATGTTTCTTTTTACTTATTTAAAAATGTAAATATCAGTTTTCTTTTTCCTAAAATGTTTTGGGGGCATTTACATATATACCATCCATTTCATATGTATTTATATATCTAATAGCCGGTTTTTTAAATTTTTTTACATTTATATCATCCAAATGTTTCATATCACATAAAAATGACACTTTTAATTTTTAGAAAGTGAAAGACGCCTTTTTTTTTTTTAATGCACATCATGTAAAAATCAAGTTTGAAGTGTTCAATATGTAAATACAAGGAATTGAGAGGTATATATGTGAATATTCCAATTGTTTTTTTGTAGATTTGATTGTAAACAAACAAAAAAAGGGCTAAATTATAAATGTATCATTTTAAAATAATAAAGCTTCTTGCACGTGGAAATATGAACGCATCGCTTCTCTTCTCCTTTAAAGACTTGAATGCCAGAGAAAAAAAAAAATCCTCTGCCTTCTTCATCGGGAAACGGGCTCAGTACATTGCAATCTATTTCCCTCTCCTAATTCCACCATAGAAATCCAATTTTGGGTTTGAATTCCTGCCCGAAATCAGCTTGCATGCGGTGTCCGATCCAGACTGTAAATCACCTAATCTACGGTCTGGATGTATTTCGATGGGCCTCACCTAATTTTTTTTTGTTAAAAAAAACAGAAATAATCCTGCGTGATCTACGGTCACGCGTGATCTACGGTCACGATCACGATCACGATCAGACACCGCATGCAGAGATGCATGTGATGTCCGTACGCAATAATTTCTCATTTATCGGGCATGCTTAATTGAGTTGGTTTAATGCAGGATTTTGAATCAAAAAATAGTCAACTGAACTTCTCTCTTATAAATATTAATATATATAAATTTCATGTATGTCGCAGACTACAAAAAATTGGGTACTGGTGTGCTTTGGAGAAATAAACATGCAAATATTAAATGTTGGCTTAGATAAAATTGGGTAATGTTTATCGTCTTGCCGTCGTCCTTCTCTACAGAATCCGGACTGTCTGTTTTCTAAATGAAAAGCATATGGATTTGAACATTTAAAATAGGTCTATTGTGATGTATATATGTTAGATATATAAATAAATGATAATTATGGGGTAATTGTGTAAATACATAAGAATTTAGTACAGGTCATAACTGGTACGAAACTGAAACAACGAAAACAAAGAAAACAGATTTCAATTTCAACAAACAGATGGAAATCAACTCGTCATGTAAAACAGATCATATGCTAAAAGGCCAAACATGTAAAAAAGAGAAAAAAAACAAAACCAATTCCAAATCCAAATCCTTCGTGGCTATTAAAAATATAAAAATATGCCCTTGCTAAAGCTCACCATAACACTGCGACAGCCGCCGCCAGCCCCACAAATGAAGAACTCACCTTCACCACTAGTGCCAACGATTTGTCGTCCTCCTTATCCGCCGCTTCGTCCGGCGATTCAGAAGCCGGAGCCGTCACCGGTGACTCAGTCGCCGGAGCAGTCACCGGCGACTCAGGTGGCGATATGAATGCCGGCGCCGGAGTCGGCACCTTCGCAAGCTTCGGTGTCGGTGCTGGTGCGGAAACAGGCGTTGCACCCTGGGGAATGGGGGTCACATTAGCTTCTGCCGGCGCCGGCGCCGGCGCCTTCCCGAAGAGCTCCTCAGGCAGGAGGACGCTTTCCATGGTCAGAACGCAAACTGGAGTTTCGTCGAGCACCGTGCGAGCAATGCGGGAAGAATCCACACCTGTGTGAATCGTGACGTCGTCCCCTTGAACAGAGACGGTGATCTCGTAGTTTCCCGCAGCGCCGGACGCCATAGTGGCGATCGGATGATGCGCCGTCTTAAGAGAGTCCTTCGGAATGTAAGAAGCTATGGCATGGTACTGAAGCAATGTCACAAGATCGGCGCTACTCAGCGAGTTCGGATCGGGAACTCCTTTCGCCTTGAACGCCTCATCATTCGGGGCGAAAAGCGTAAGCCCCGTAACCATTGCGGCCTGGAAGATCTTGATCATGCCTGATGAGGAAATAAGCGAGGCAAAAATCTTGCAACCAGCCGTCTCGAGAATGGCGGTCAGATTCCGGTCCGAAGCAGCACCGTCGTCAATTAAGCCGGGGAAGATGATCGGATCGGAGATCTCGAGAATTGAAATGTTGTACGGGATTTGCCGAACGGATTTGGTGTAATCGGAGGTAAGTTTCGATCCTGGGATGGCGGATCCGAATGCGACGCGACCGCCGCGGAGATTGGTAATGTTGACGAAACCCTGTTCCCCGATGGCTTCGCCGGTGGTTTGGAAGAGAGTGGTGGTGATGGTGGTGCCGCCATCGATATCATGGAGCTTTTGGGGGTCGAAGTAGTCAAGTAGAACGAGGAGTTGGAGGGCTTTTTTGAGGGAGGGAGGGTTGTGGTTCGCGGCGAGAGCGGACATGACCGCATTGGGGAGAACGAGGCAGGTTAGAGTCTGACGGGAGTTCACCTCGTCGGCGATCTTCGTGGAAGACATGTAGTTATTTTGAACAGTGTAGTCAGGGAAGTTGTTGAGGATCGCCGTTATGTTGTGACAGATCGCCGGCGACAAACACGAAGCGAGCGCGACCGCCATGAGCAGGAGCAGAGAAGGTACTCTGCCCTTCTCCATTGCTATCTCTCCCTCTTCCTTTTTTTGTGTCTCACTCAATGTGCACCGGATAATATCAGAGAAATGGGTAGGGCGGTTAAAGGGGGGAGAGGGTGGTAGAGTTCGGGAGAAAATAAAGGGAGGGTCTAACGTTGCCGCTTGACCGGGATTATATTAAGCGTGGTTAAGTCATGGGTAGGGCGGTTAAAGGGGGGAGAGGGTGGTAGGGTTCGGGAGAAAATAAAGGGAAGGTCTAACGGTGCCGCTTAACCGGGATTATATTAAGCGTGGTTAAGTCAATTGGTTGGGTTAACTTGTTTGAATTGAGGGGGTAACAGACCCGTGGGACTGGGGAAGAAACGATGCGCGGGAATATTTTATAGACAGCCATATGAATTAATTGGGGTATTTACATTTATACCACTCAATTCCTCTAAATTTATATATCTAACACTTAAATTTTATTTTTTATGATTATACCACCAAAATCTTTTTCAAAGTGATATATATTTAAAAAAAAAACGTGTCTATAATTTTAAATTGGAGGGTGGGAAATTATTAATTTTTAATTTTGGGAATAAAGGAATTAGTTTCTCGTTTTTTGAGCCTAAGTGGCCATCAAATGAGACAAATTCAATAACATATGGAATATGTACAAGTCAAAATGAGTGGAGAAAATCAAATTAGTTTAAGTAGGCTACACATTATATATATATATTTTTTTTCTTCCTTGATTAGCACCTAAACAAGCTCTTTCACAATAAGCATTCAAAATTTGTGTTTAATTATGCTAATTCACCTTCAACCCTCTGATCGCCGCCTCCGCTTTTGGCTACCATCTCCCACCTTTGACCTCTTACATATCCAGCCACCAGGTAATGTCAACCGCCAACTTTGGCCGTCGCCAGCCAACTTCAATCGCCCCTGCCTTCGGCCTACATCGTCAGCTAACTACGACCAATACGACCAACTACGGCTTACATGTCTACTAGCTCTTGATGCTTTTTAATACAATTTCTATGACCAACTGAAACAACCTTCTCCGACCCACATGACCAACTACTACCATGACTTTTGATCTACAACTATTACAACATTCATGACAAACTATTGCTTTCATAACCATGACACTTGCAACCTTCCGCATACATGTTAAGATGAAAAATAATCACTCCATAAAATCCTTCCGCATGCATCACATATAATAGATTATTTCTTCTATATTAGATCGCTTGATTTTTTCCATTTTCAATTCTCTCATGTAAAAAATTTGGTAATATATTTATTTTCTTATCTATTTTTTATATAAAATATTTATACAAATTTAATAATACTAAATTTGCACCTCTTAATCATGAAAGATGTGAACTATGAAATTCTGATAATTTCAGAACCTCGGATCTCAACGCCATGCATTGCACTGCTTTTATACGCTCTACCGCAAGCTATGGTGGCGTTACCCAAACGCGGACAACGAGCCGTAGGTTACGAAAAATAATTGCGTGCTGAATCATGAGGTGTTCGATTATAATCATGAAGAATTTTAGAGCGGGTTTCATTCTAATAAAAAAAAAAATAAATAAAAAGATATATTTCAATGATTAAGATTAGATACCTCATATAAATTTACATGTGGTATCTGTATGCAATAAATGCTCGTAGATTTTTGCATGATAATCACACCCGTAAAATTTGTAGAAAAAAAAGATAAATTTTTATTTACTATTCTATCCCTGTATTTTATAAAAAAATTCAATAGCCTTAATCTTTTTTAGATATTTGAGTGAATTTACTTCACTCATATGTTTCTTGATTCTACTTGATACAAAACTAAAATAAATAACCTCTATTTATACCAGCGACAACCCAATCCAATGCCTCCTATTGATTCTCTAAAATATTGTCCTATCTTCATTTACAAAAATCATTAATTACATATTTTAGAGTTCGCTAAATTACTTCTTTTAAATATATATATATA
>NW_018164502.1:386808-450509 GCF_001263595.1 Phalaenopsis equestris | reverse complement strand
TATATATATAGATTCCTCTAAAATTTTTTTCATAAAATGAGTCTTTAGAATTTTCTAAAGGCTATTCTAGATTAGAGGCTCAATTAAAAAACCCATTTAATTTTCAACATTTATCCGTAACATAGTGATTGAGGGTGTAGTTTTTCACCATGAGGTCGCTGCTGCAAATCTCACATATTACTCTTTGGAGTCACCTTTTCAAAGAAATTTTATGATATTTTTTCTTTTGGTGATATGTATGTAAAAAATAAAATTTATATATTAGATATATAAATACATAAGAGTTGAGTGGTATAAATGAGAAATTAAACACGTGTTTACGGAAGCTTGCAATCCATCACACAGCTACCAAATCCGCAACCGAAACGACTGAGAAAATAAGTCCAAAAATTTACAAAATAAATCTAATCACACCGGTTTTTTTTTTCCCCACATTATGTGATCATTTTCTAGTCATAAGCCACGTGGCGCATCACAAGTTGCGGTGGCCCCGCGGGTACAGTTCTTCGGACAGAACCGCCGGCCGGTCTTCTTCCCAACTCCATCTCTCCAACTGCCGATTCGGAAGCATTCGAAACCCTAGCGATTTTTCATCCGCTTCCTTCCGCTCTGACGGAATGCTCCGCTGTGATTCTCGCTCGTTTTTCGAGTTTTAGAGGCTCGTAGCTCATTCTTCTTTGACTTATCGATGGGCGCCGGCATCTTTGCGATGTGTCCGACGCGGTGGATGATCGTGTTCTTCGTTGTCTGCCTCTCAATGACGTCGTTTCCGGCGCAGCCTAGAGCGAGGATAGATCAGGAAACGAGGGAGAGATTCTATGGTTCTGTGGTTGCGGCGTCGACGCGCAATGCGTCAGGTGAAGGTAGCATCGCGGATATTTTCGATCGCGTGCTCGAGAAAGAGTTTTCTTCTGAGGACAATGTGCCGGAAGGTAGGGTTCGTTTTGTTTTCAACGTAAGTGCAATAATAAACTAAACCGATGCAAAGTGTCAGCACCAAAGACGTTTATATTGGCTTGGCATCATATATATTGATTGTAGGACTGTTCTCAGTTTTCTTGAAACAAGATGATACTGCTTATTTAGTGATCGTATTTACTCTTTAATGCCGTCAAGAACTTCGCCATGTAATTGTATTTATTTACAAACTCCCAGTTATGAAGGAAACCGTATATGTTGGGATCTTTTCATCTGCAAACTTGTTGTACTATTGGAATCTTGAGAATATTGGGGACATGGGTAATGTCAAAGAAATTCAAAATTTAAAGCCTTAGCAAGTACAAATTCAAAGTACTATGAAAACGGGATTCTTCAATATATTTTGACCGAACAGCATACCACCAAAGATGCTTAGCTGTATTTTGCCCATCTCCATTTTCTTGTTCATTACATATAATAGTGACTAGATTTCATATTTAAGATCTTGTTAATGTTGATGTGATTACTCATGGTTAGGTGCTATATACTAGCAGCGATTTTGATGCATGTTGCTGTTCTCTGCATTTTATCTCTTATGTAATGCTCATGCAATGTTATTACTTGTGTTCAGGTCATGATGCAAGCAGTTTCAACACTACAGTTGCAGAGCACCAAGTAGGTGTGACTTTCCTCTCACACCCTAAAGAAACTTTATAATGGACAAACTTCTTGTGGCTTGGAGAGCTATAATGTTTTGATGCTTTGATGCAACTTCAAAATAAAGGCTTGAACGAATCCAAAACTGTTTTTGAAAATTTTTTAGAAGTTCCTTTCAGCATTGTTTCACGCAGAGTGACTTTTCCTCTCAGATTTGTTCATCAATTCGTTCTATATTACGATTTAATTCAGTTTTCAAACTACTTTTTTACTGGACAACTAGTGTCATGACTGAATCTCTTTCTGGATTGCTTTGACAACAAACAAGTACTTCATTTAAATTTATTTTGGCAAGAATTATAAAAATTATGTTTCCAATTGTTGAAAAATAACAACTCAGAATTATTCCTGCACTAGATAATAAGGCAAATGTCGGGTTCTTTTTCTTGACTGCTTAAAACAGCATTCTGGATTCTTTTTATTTGCTGGATAGTTGCAGAATAAAGTGATGATGGGGAAATTTCAGTGATTAGTGGCCAATAAGTATAGCTTTTATACATTGGAGACCTTCATGTAGGAGAAATAGGGAGGAAGACTAGGGTAGATATTTGGGATAATTCTTAATTTAATGTACTGCATAACTCAGGCCTTTAAGTAGACAATTATAAACGGTTCGGGTCTAACCCTAAATTGACTCGAACCAAAACTGCTTAACCTGAACTTGTCCTAAATATTAAACGGGTCAGAAGTCCAATTCGAGAACAACAAAAATTCAACCCGCCAACCCGAACCAACCCGTTTAACCGATTTACCATAAGGAATAGTAGCTATTCAGGTCATTTTTTAGTTAATCTTAGGTGAAATCCAGTTTGGGTGGTTGATTTCGAGTCAATTCAAGGTTGATGGTTCAACTTCGGGTAGGGGTGTAAACGAGTCGAGCTCGAGCTACCCTCGGCTTGAGTTCGAGCTTGATTAATTTTATCGGGTTCAAGCTCGAGCTTGAGCTTAAGTCTATGAGTTCAATCTGACTCACGAGCTTACTTGTTTATTACAAAAGTGAGAAAATATTATTAATTTGAAATAGTGTTATAATTAAATAACAATAAAATGAGCAATTAGGAGAGAAAAATAATAGGAAGACTCTTAATATAAAATACAAATATTTTTTGAAAATATTTTTAATACTTAAAGATAAATACTTCAAATTTAATATATTTTGAGTATATTTTATAGTAACATTTTTAAACGAACCTGCTCACTAGCTAACGAGTCAAGTCGGGGCTAGCTTGAACTTGGCTTGTTAGCTCATCGAGCTTGGCTCACGAGCCACTTATTGGGCAGAGCTCGAGCCAGCTCGCAGGGGCACTTGACTCATATAAACCCTAGTTTCAGGTTATTATCAGGTTGGCCGATCAACCCGAGCCCGACCCAAAAAAATAAAAGGGTTAAGATTTTTAACCCAAATAATTGTTTGGGTTAACCTACTCTCGGATTTTTCGAGTTTGGTTTGGGCCAGATTGACATGTTTGGTTAATTTTTGACGCCCTACATGTAGGGTTCAAATTAGTTTCATGGGTCTCGTTTGGTTAAGCCCAACCGACTTGAAACCAACCCTAATATTAAACAGATTAGAAAGTCCAACCTGAACATGCTGCCTTCAACTCGCTAAATCAAACCTGATCAGTAGGGTAAAAAATTATGTTAAATTTAGGTTAATTTCGAGTCAATATCGGTCTAATCCAGGTTGGGGGTCAATTTCAAGCTAATTTAGGGCTGGCAGGTTAATCTGAATCAGACCCAAAAAATTATACGGGTTAAAATTTTTAACCTAAAACTAATCCTAAAATTATTCAGGTCAAACCGAACCATAATTTTTCGAGTTGGGTTTGGGTTGAGTTGGAGTGTCGGGTCAAATTTTGGCACCCTAATGACATAGCTAAGCTTTGATCACTCTTCATCAAACTTCGGTAAAGAGCGAATCCTATCTACAAATTAGAAAGTTAGTTGCTTTCTGATTGAAAAAACTAATTCTAACAAAAAATGCTCTAATCCTGAATTTATGACTTAAAACAAGCTTATTCCAAGCACGCTAAAATTCGAATCCATCCTTATTCTACTATAATATGAGATTTAATACATGTTGCACTTTTTAGAGTCTTATTTCTCGTTTGATGTTTGATTTGCAATTTGATTGTGCCTATGGAATCCAAAAAATGCCCTTTCTTATCTCAACCGTGTTTCTGAAAATCCCTACCATTGATAGTCTTAATCAATAAATCAGTTGATATGAATTCAGCTTTTTTGATCTCGTAATGTTTTCTCCTTCTAATGCCTAAACTATGAAATTAGCTTCATGGTATGGATTTTTTTGAAGTGGAGTATAGATTGCCCATCTTTTCATGACGCCATAACATATAAACAAGATGATAATTAAGGAACTTTTTGCTTTATCTAAAGGGCATAAATATCTCAAATGTGATTACCTTTATACTTTGATTAATTAAGGCATAATTTGGGGCATGAAGAAAGAGGAGCAGATGGAGCGTTAGATTAACCACTTGGGTATAGTTTATGTTATAAACAAATTAATGGTTTAAGTAGATTGGGCTTTACCTTTCGGGGTTATTGAATCATTATACCATTTGAGGTTTTTAGGTAAGTGAAAATTCTATTTGTTACTTGCCCTATTAGGGACTTTTTTGATGGATATATGACAATAATATTTTTAAAAGAAGTTCTATTTATATCTAATCCAGGTTACTTGTGATGTAATAAAGAAAACTATGGGGTTCTCAACCAATAATATGGATAACATGTTTGCAAGTTGATCCTATTATGATTGAAAATAGAGCTTTTTGATCATTCTTTGGATTTGGAGATGATAATTCAATAGGATATAAATTCTTTCAGAAATTATGGTGAAATGAGGTGTTCTATTACTTCCTTAAGGCATACTCATTGCTCACTTTTGTGAAGTTTTTCATATTTTTGCCATGTGGATGTATATTTCTTCCAATAAATCCCTTTAAATTTTCTTCATTTTTGGTGTTGGTTGTTGAAGAATAAATTCTTGATTGAGTTGGTTGGTGGTGGTGGTGGTGGTAGGAGACTCCTTTTGTGATATTTCAAAGAAAAAGGAGACCGGTTTGTTAAAGAGTAACGGTAGTTGGATTATTCTATGACAACCCTTCGATTTTTCTTGACTTCTTGGAGTTGATCATTAATGAGATTTATCCTTATTATAGTCATCAATGGTGATGGGATTTTCTTGTTGAATTTATTAGAAGTAAATTAAGCAATTGACCAATTTGTTTTGAATGTTTCAATGTCCCTTGATCTAGAGCTTAAGCTTCATGTGAGGAGGTATATTTAATTGCCATGAAGTAAGACAAGTTATGATTGATTGAATGTTATTTCATAGATTACGTAAATGTTTATCATTTTGAATTGGATGGGACGAGTTAACTACACGTGTAGTTCTAGCAAGGTGACTTGAAGGGTGATGATTGTGGGTCTTTATAAACTAACGCCCAATCCTTTGAAGGATCACAATAAAAGGATTGAATTTTCATACAATAATAATTATCAATCTAATATTAAACTGATTCTCTCTGAAATTTTGTAGGACTGTAAGTGCAGAACTCCGTTAAATTAGGTTGAAGTGGCAGAAAGATGACTGTTGGGTCCCACGTTAGTTGATAAAGCTATATAAAATATCAGATTAATCAAAGACATGTTGAAAACTATTATGGATCATAAAAATAAATATGATGATAAAAGAGACAAAAAATTGGAGTTTGATTTTGATGATTTTGTGTTTTTAAATGTCAAGCAAATGAAAGGTATTTGTAAGTTTGACCAGAGAAGAAATGTCTTAGATATATATTACTACTTAAAATCATTGAGAAAATTGACAAAATTGTCGTTATATTAGTACTACCAGCCGCTATGTCAACCATTTACTAGGGGTACAAATGATCCGATTTTGAGCCGATCCAGGGCCTGTTCCAAATCGGATCAAAATTTTTTAACCGGATTGAAATCTGATCGTGGATCGATCCTACTAAATTTTGATTCGATCCAGCGTGGATTGATCTGATTTTCAAGTTGGTTCAAATGCCATTTTTGGCTCGTAAGCTAGATAGGCCCGCCTCGAACCTGTCATGGCCTACCCGACCAGCCCGTTAGCAAAAAATGTATTTTTTTGTGAAAAGAGGAGATTCAAACTCCTGCCACTTTGCTCTAGCAAAAAATCCCTCACCAATCGAGCAGACAATGTCAATGTGTTATGCATGTAAATGTGTTATGCATGTAAAACTAAAAGTTTAAGTGTTAAATATATAAATACATATGAATTTTTTTCGGTCTCAATTTGATCTAGATCCAAGCCAAATCAAGATAAATTCGATTCTTTAATTTAGCTTGTAGCTCGACTCAAATGGTTCGATTCAAATTCTATCCAAGCTAAAATTCAATCTAATTTTAAAGCGTTTACGATCCTCGAGCCAATTTCACATCCCTAACATATTCGTTATATTTCATATATCGATATTGATAAAATGTGTTGCTGACACAAACCAAATGATCCTGTGTGAAGATGTTGATGTTTAGAGAGATTTGTCTTGCATTATAGAACCTGAAGAAACTTGAGATTTAATATTAGAAAATTACGGAAAAGACAAATTTCATATGTTAAGATAAAATTGAAGCACAAGTTTGCAAAAATAACAATTTGGGAAAATGAGCAAAAATGAGATAGAAAGTTTCCTACTTGTTCAAATTGGCGCTCAAAAATTTTTCAAGAATTGATTTCATTAAAGTGAAGGGAATTGTAATACTTAAAATTTACCAAAAGATAAGTTGAAATTTATTTTTTAGTAATATAATATTTTTTGCATTACTTGAAATTCATCCTAACAATTTTTATAAAATTTTTACTTTATTTTTATCACAGTTATATATATATATATATATAGAACTTACATATGTTGATTGTTGTTTGAACTATTTACATTGAATATTAATAACTTGATTGCAATGTGGGTTTTGACATGGTGAATGAGGTCAACATAAGAACGAATTATGTTGCACGTTAGTTACAAGTAGAATGGATCAGGGTTTGGTTTGCTGAGGAAGATTCCCTTAGTAGCTCGGGCTAAACCCATATGATTCGGGGATTTTTTAGGAGAATCACTAGAATGTTTCTTGAGGGATATTACTTCATTATGATGGATTCCATGGAGGTTGGAGGTATCTTGATTATTCTTCAATCCATGAGGAATCGTGTCTGACTTTTAGGGTTGTAGGGAAGACTTGAAAGAGGAGGCCATTGGATGATCGTTATATTTGCATACTAGTTTTGTAGGGATCCAAGTGCTTACAAGGGTTGAACGAACCGTCATAAGATGTATGGACTGGATTCAGATGTCGTAGGATGGTGTTGGTGAGAGGGGACTATTGAAAATTTCAAGGTGGGAACTGTCTTTTATTAGGAACTCATCCAAAACCAAATGTTGGAGTTCATAATGAAGGTTGGCTCGAGTAATGCTATTTATGATAGATAGGATCATAGGAGTAAATTCATTTGTGGACGTGTGAAGTTGGCTATGTCATGTAGGCTATCGTTAATTAGCGGAGGCTCATAAAAGAGCATTTGCTTGGTGGTATGAGATAGCTCTTTGGAGATGCTTGAGTGAGGACAAGATCCTATAACATTATTACATGAGGATCTAAAGATGGAGGATATAGACTTGATATTCTATACGATTTGGGGATTTTTGACATGAGGATGGCTTGATTTGTGCTAAAGATGGAGGATATAGACTTGATATTCTATACGGTTGGATTTGTTTCTCTAGAGATGCGTTACAGGAACTTTAGTCGATAGAATTGTTTCATTCCAAAGGTGGAAAGGTTATCGTTTGACCTTGATGAATTAAGAGTTCCTTGAATGGTAGGAATTCGGTTGGAGACATTCTTTATTGCAAATACTATGCATATTTGTCATTAGTGCTGTTGTCACCGATCAATCAAATAGTATAAGATAGGCTATGGTTTCTAACAAATACTATCAAATTGTTGCACTCTAGATTAGCGAAAGCAAAAACAGAGTTTATTATTTTTAGCGTAGATGAAAGTTCCGCACACGCACTAATTAATGCACAACACATAGAAGACGTAGGATTTTTAAGTAAAATTTAGTAAGTAAAAAATCCTGTTGCCTAACCTTAGTTTTAAATAGATTTGCTAGTAAGTTTAATGTTATAATGGTCCGCCATCTTTAGAGGTGGATTTATGAGACTTCAATTGTTGTGGTTGTCTCCTATAAAGGTAATGGTGAATGTTGGAAGGTAATGGAAGATGGTAAACATTAATTTTGATTGACAATGAACCTCATAGGATGTTAAATAACAATGGTTGATGTTACATGATGGACAAAATCAAAGATTAGATGGCAATTTTTTATGCCATTCAATGATGGTTGATAATGATTAGGGAATGTTGACATTAGCGTTTGTTGATAGAGGATGAATGATGATAAACAACGACATCCATTGATGCCAGACATCGGTTGGCATTATTGTTAGTTTATGAATGGTGATGTATGAGTGATGGTGAATGTTAATGTTGATCGACTATTATACTAGCCGCTCGTTTTTAAAGTTGGGTATTAGGAAGTTATTGATGATGCATGACTTCTTAATTTTTTAAAATACCTAGTGACCAAGAGAGATAAAAGAAGTCCGGACAAGAGAACCCCAGGGATCATCGATTGAAATTCCAAATGACAATTCGAGACGTAGAATTATAAATTGTGTCTTCCAAAAGTCTTTCTTAAATATATCGGAACATGACTTATGTCGATTGTCTTGTACTTTGTTAGATGGTTTTAAGATAGTTTCTTAATCATGCTTATTTCAGGCTATGTAATTCTTAACTGTAGAGAAATATTAAGTTTTAGCTAAATAAAAATGACTTAAGACACAAATAGATAGAAGTGATAAAGGATAATACAATTTTTTATGTGAAATATCCAGGGAAAAATCACGGGGCATGCCATTTAAGGTAATTGACTATATATTCAAGTTACAAAATTTCATTCTTCTCTCTAAATGGAGAAGCCAGGGCTACAGAGTTTTAACAGAGTTATGAATATTTGTTAAGAACGACTGTAAGAAAGTGATCGGGTTACAACAATCATCTGATAATGTTTGGGCAACAACTACCAGTGGTGATCGTGGATGATTATTAGTGGTCGTTATCTTCAAGCTTTCTTTGAGAATTTGAACTCTATTCTCAGTTTAATCCTTATTTCATGTTGAAAATAATTTTCAATTTATATAATTTTAAGAGGGCATTTCGGCAAACATCCAAAAATTTAAAACATTTCATCAGATGTTCTGTATCGATTATTTTGATCATAGATCATTCTTTTAGTTTTTAATGTCTTAATGATCTCAAAATTGAGTGATCTTAGGCTCATATGATTCTTTTTGTCAAGACACTCGATTTAACTGTAAGTATACGAAATTTGAAGATTATTTGACATCTTCACTTAATTTTTCAAAGCTCCTTTCAGTTAATACTTCAAAGCTTCCAATTTTTTTTCTAAGCGCTTGATCAGTGCTCTTTTGGGCTTTTTGAATCAAATTACTTTTAATTTGTTGGGTTCATATTATTGAGATATTTAGTTTGACCACAAAATTATTGAAATGAATGCTTCAATGAATTTGAATTTAAATATAGCTTTTATTCCTATCCAAAATGCATAATATTCATGGTTGATAATGTAGATTTTTTGGTGACATATCAGCATTAGTTGCCTTTTTATTTTTGGTCGGCAAAAGACCCATGGTTCTACCATTAGTTTTTTGAAAAATTTAAACACGAAACTATACTTTTAAAAAATTATTAAGAGGCACGATTGCTCTCTAGAGTTCAATATCTGCTCCCTTCAGGGGATGTAAACGAAGCAAAATTTTTTCAAGCAATTCTTAAAGTCAACTTGCTGATGGAGCAAAAATTGTTGAATTTTTTATAACTCAAATTTAGTTATTGATGTTCAATTAGGTTCTGAAAATGTCAAAATTGAGTTATGAACATAAAAAAAAAGTGGTGGAATAAACACGTCTGAGCCAAGGGTAGGTCAAGCTACTGCTATCGTTGTTGGTGGTCATGCACACAAGCTTGCACGTGCATGCTTAATTGGGCTTATAGTGGGCTCAATCTCACATAGACGTGTAGGCAAATGTCTGTGCATGCCCAATTGCACGTACACTTGGAAGCATCGTTGATCATTCGTAGGCTTTGCTACTTCCCGCGGGCACAATCACATAAATTTCAGTTGCATTTTGATGAACTTGAAATTGAGCAATCTTAGGAGCATTAGAGTTGTCTCATCGAGATGTTTTTTCTTACTATTATAAGATTTAAAATTCTGGAGGACATTTGACCTCTTAATTGGCCTCAAAATTTTTAATTATACTTATGAGTGCTTGATTTAGGTTATTGTGACTCAGATCTGGTAGTTTTTAATATTGTTTGGCTTGACTTATCGAACTGCACTATGTAGATTCTAAGCTTTCTGAAAATAGAATTGGGATGATCCCACAATAAATTCTCAAGTTGTTGCGCAAAGATAGTGCTTTGAGATATGAATTTTGTGTCAAAATTCATGCTTAGTTAGATGAATTTTCTAATGGCATCGGTCAAGCAGTTTTTAGCTTTTGAAAACAATAAATGCATTATAAACATTTTCATTTTATACAGTATAATAAATAAAACAGAATAAAATGGGGAAAAAAAGGACTATTTTAAACGATCCTTATCATTACATGGCTGGAGTGAGTTCCCTTTGTGCAGTGGCCCCCTAAATGTACTGAGTGAGCAAGTTGCATAACTTTGGATGGGTGAATTATCATTTTCTCTTATAATTTGTTTCTTTTTAAGCGATACAATCACAATCACCCAGCACTTCCTAGCATAGGAGATTGCCTTATGAGATATATGAGGTATCTTAGAAAGTGTATCTTACGTGCAGGAATCTTTTCTTTTAGCGTACATCTTACCTACAATCTAATTTTGGACAACTTGCTTATTTAGTCTTTCCTCATTGTGCTTTCATTGTGCAGCTAATGCATCCTTTTTTATTGTGCATTTTTATTGCTTTCCAGGGTATTGTGGAGACGGTGGCTATGATTACTCATGACAAGGCAAAGAGAAATGACACTCCATCAACAATGTGTGTATAAATCTCAAGAATACCATTTCAATTTGTGCTTTTCAATTTTTTTTCTATATAGTTATTGTATTCTTTTTCTTTGTGCAGTGCAGCCAAATCATTTCAAATTCAAGATGTTTTTTCATTGGAAACTGAGGATTCTGATGGGACACAATTGATAGACCAAAAGGTAGACATACTCCGAGAATTCTTATCATTTATTAATATCTGATTTCAACCTTTTTGTGAAATTTCCCTGCTTTCCATGTGTGTCAGGATAATGTATTTGTCATGTCAAACCGTAAATCTAAGTATCCAGTACTTCAATTAGATCTGAGGTAAGTTTGGTACCCTTTTTTTTCATACTTTCCTTTAAATATGTAAGAGTTTTTTTCCATTATAGTCTTAAAATACTGTTTTTTAGGCAAAATTATTTTGGTTCTAATTTTCTTAGTTTTAAACTTGTATTACTCAGATTAATTTCCGATCTGGTGGTGGTTATTGTTTCTGCAACCATTGGAGGCATTACTTTTTCTCTTTTAGGTCAACCGGTTGGTTTCTTTTTTCAGTTTTTCTTTAATCTAATCCTCCAAGCATGAATTGTGTTTAGAAATTAATTGCTCCTTGCTGATGTTATTTTTTTATTTCAATCTTAAACTCAAGGTCATTGTTGGTTACCTGCTTGCTGGATCTCTTATTGGGCCCGGTGGCTTAAACTTCATCAGTGAAATAGTTCAGGTATATTGTATTTTAAATTTTTACCGTGTTTCAGCTTTTATTTCAGCTTTTTGTTACTTGTTATCTTGAATATGGTCTCTATATGATTGCAGCAGCTTTTTCTTATTTGTTTCATAGGCCTATGTTTTGGCAGTTATTTTTGTAAGACCAATGCTGCTGGAAAACATGTTTTATGAGTCAGTGTAATGGCATGGGACTTTATGCTGTTTGGTTTGTAATTTTTTATCAAGAATATTAATAAAAGAGGCTTTGCTGTCAAGATATTGTTTTCGAATGTAAAAATTTTACAAATATCATTGTCATTATTGTTATCTCAACTAATTGCGGTTGGCGTTATGGATCCTCTTTTTTATGCTTTTGTTGAGTGTTATTTAAGGTGCTAGATTTTTTTGTTTTAGACAACTTAGATACATCTAATGTTAGGCCTGTCCCTTTTTCTTCCTATGCTTTTGGCACTAATTTTATCTACAAGTTTAATGGGGACAAGCTCTATCTTTTGTCATACATGTTCATACCACCTAACTTTCTTTTCAATTACCTTATCTTTTATATAGATTTTACTCAAACCATTACTTTAACATGATAATTTCTTAAGATATTCTTTTTTGTTATATCCATCTTAATATTATCTTTTGGTCGCAAAACTTAAATATCAATTATTTTTCTTACAACCTAACTGAATTTGTTCAATTCTTAATATTATCTTTTGGTCGCAAAACTTAAATATTAATTATTTTTCTTACAACCTAACTGAATTTGTTTAATATCCCAGAATATCACACACACACATATATATATATATATATATATTGAAAAACCCAAGGGCTTATTTTATTGAAATGGAAAAGATACTATAAAAGTTGTCTGAGAGGGCCCAATAGAGGCACACACCCTACCCATACGATACATACCCCAACAAAAGGTACAGATAGACTCAATAAAAATTTAAAATAAATTTAAAACATGCAAAAAACAAATAGCTGGGGACGAGTCAGTTTAGACTTGTCTCTTCCTCTAGTTTAAGGAGCAGAGTCAGATAACAATCTTTTTGAAGACTTTGAAGAGTCGTGTCATTGCCAGGAGTAACCAAAATATCATCCATTAAGTTTCCAAGTTGGAGTGTGCCCCCAACCTTCTTCTTCCGCCGAGAAGTGTAAACCTGTCATTTTTTATCTGAATACTGGCTCATGTGATCCTCGGTCCGATTAGATATTAGAACCGCAGTAGAAGGAAAGACAGTCGTTGTCACAGCGATAGGTTCCAGCTACACAATAGGTTCCAGTGTATGTGAAGTGTGAATTGTCACCTCTGCACCTGATGCTTCCTGAATAGGAGCTGCAGGGCTATTTTGTTTTTCGGTTCGAACATTATCCGTTGTACTATAATCAGGAGAAGAGATCTCAGAGGCAGACACCAACTCTTGTCTTGTGGTGATTCCCTCCTCAGCTTAGTTGTCATCAAGTTTGCTAGGAGTGCATTTAGGCAAGTGCGGTGCACTAATAACATGTTTCTGCTTTTGACTATTGGTTCTCAATTGTGGGTGCAATTTGAAACATTTCTCCTGCGGATGTCCAAACATCTTGCAGTGCTTGCAGTAGTAAGGTTTTTGTTCCATAATAATTTTTTGCCAATGACCATTGTGAGCATAGTCAAGTCAGATTTTTCTCTAGACTTCTTCTGTATCTGATAGTGTAATATCTCTTTCAATCAAAATATTTTCAATAGAGGACCTTGAGAAATGAACTGTAGATAAGTCTACCTGCAAAGGTTTTCCAAGGGTAGTCCCAATTGCATATAAGATAAGTAAGTTTGAAGCTTGAGTTCAGGTAAAGAGAACCAGATAGGCGCAATTGAGGGTTCTTGACTGAGATCAAAATTAGGGGTTCATTTGAGCAAATTTCATATATTTGCCTCGATTGTGATGAATTTCTTTGAGAAAATCTTTGTGTAAACTTCTTCTATGGTCTTTCTTTTATGCTCACCTGTATCATAACACGTCTTCCGTCGAAATGACCCACCTGTCAATCTCCAACCAGTTTGAAATCTTCAAAAACCTTCCTGATAATTTTCATCTTATGATAACATAATTGGAACTTTCCAGCTAGTGTACATTTATATTTTCTGTACGAGTTGAAATTTCAGCGTCAAAGAAGAATATTGTTGAAGAATATTGTTGGTTTGTCCGTAATATTGTTGGTTTGTCCGTCTTTTTCTCTACTTTTTTTATGAGATTGCAATCTTCATGTCCTGCATTAGAATCATGTATATCTGCGAGAATATCGGACTATCTGCGAGATGGAAAGGGGAGCTGTTTTTGTGAACTACTATAGAATATGAGGGTTTGGCAGGGTTATCACAGGCGAGGGCGGCAACGTAAGAAAACTCTGAGGTCATTAGCGTTCTTCACACAAGTACTGCAACGTTTGCCGCTTACGAACGAACGTGACGCTAGCAGTCGAGTAGAAACTCTGGCGGAGCAGTCGAGCAGAACTTTGGCGGAGCAGTCCAACGGAACTCTGGCGAAGTAGTCGAGCGAAGCGCCGCAGACGAGCAGTCTCCTCCGCAGACGACAAAACGACGAAGCGCAAGATGCAAACGATGACGCAGATGTGGAAGACGACGCAGCAGACGACGACGCGTCTCCTCTGCCGCAGACAACACAGCAGACGAGCAGGCTCGAAGCAGCACGAGCTCCTCCGCCAGCCAGAGCCGATGATGAAGACAAAAAGGAACAAAACGAGTGAAAAAAGTCATCTGTTTCAAGCTAGGGTTCGCCATGAGCGGAAACCCTAGCAGAGCGAAAACGAAGACCCATCCGGTATATATATATCCTAAAACTTGCTGAAATCAAATGCAATGGAAATGATGAAAGATTGATGTTAATTTGTGACAATGACTCAAAAATTTTCAATCATATCAAGTGTATTCAAACACCTATAGTTTTTTAAACGGATCATTTATATGAGTTCAATATAATAAAATGTCTCAGGAAAGTCTCTTAATTAACTCGAGATTGTTTATTGTAGAAGGACAAAATTTAACTTGTATGAGAAACAAAAACTTTTCATGTCTGAGGGATAAAGTTGACAAGAGGGACTTCATAAATTCTCATTTTAGAAAGGTAAAATAACATAAATTGAATTAATAATAATAACACATATATATGAATAAAAAATTAAATAATGTGTGTGTGTGTGTTTATAAATAATATGATAAATCCATAAAAAATAATTTGATAAATGAATAATATATGCCAATATATTTTCTTAAACATACAAAAATAGATTAAAAAATATATATTTCGCACTTTTTTAATGCACTGAGTTTACATTCACTTGAGCTTTCTGACGCCTTCATATAAAAAAAAAAGTAAAGAGAAAAAAGAAAAAAAAGAGAAATATAAAAAAAAAAGTAAAGAGAAAAAAGAAAAAAAGAGAAAAAAAAGAACAAACAAAACAAACAAGGAGAGAAAAAAGAGATGCATTTTTTCTTCCCAGCCCTCACACATACTTTCATCACCTCTATTCCCGAACCTCCCTCTCTTCTTCCTTGCATTCTTCCAACACGCCACTGATCCCTCAAATCTCATCAAAATACAAAATGTGAAAGTCCCACCAATCTCGTAGGAGTTATGGGAATAAAATTTAAGCATGCAGTTTGTGACCTTGTTCTTCCCTCAAACACAACAACAACAAAATCTGAATGCAGAAATCCTAAGAGTCCCATGAGGGAAAAATAACAAGAAAGTCAGTAGAGTGCTGCTTCTGCCTTGTTTTAAGGAAATGAATATTTTTTTATCAATAAATATTTTCTATATTTGTGGGGTATTTACACATGATGAATCATGAATAATGCCTTAACTTGTAAGAATCCCTTGTGTTAGCAGAGCTAATTTGTTTGATTTTGAAAGCAAATTGGGCTGTAGTATGCAAAATTGCAAACAGCAAAACTCACATTTAATTTATCTTTTAGTTAAAAAACCGGGAGACTTTGGTGTAATCATCAATGAATGCCTCAAGTCACCAATGTATAGCATATTTGAAGTTGTAGGACCCTAAATGTTATTATGAATTAGAGAAACTGGAATTAAAATTCATTTATTATTGATGGAAAAATGTGCATATTTGGTTTTATTTGTTGACACGACACCCTGCAATGTTTCAACTTCAAGTTCTCACATTGAGAAGTGCTGGATATTTAGGAATTTTTATTTTTAGTGTTTTTTATTTTTATAATTTTATATTGTTGGTAACTGCTAATTTATGTTTCCTTTCTTCTAATATTGGATATTTTGTGACGGATTTTGTTTTCCTAATTTAGTGTCATTTTCCTGCTATTTATCCTGAAAACATTTCTTATGAAATTGAAGATGAATAATTATTTTTTACTGCTCCCAAAAAATTACATGGTATTAGAGCTACATTCATTCTCTTCCACTTGAGAAGATTATGGAGCTCCTCCATTCACTCTTGCCGCTCTAGTTCAGCTTCATCACCATGTTCCCAATTTGTCTTGTATCTTGCGGTCCATTAGTAAAATTACCTCCAACTATCTAATTAAAGTTAAATTCTACGTCTTGTATCTTGCGGTCCATTAGTAAAATTACCTCTAACTATTTAATTAAAGTTAAATTCTACCTTTCTTGTTGTGAGTTTCAAGAACTGATCATTAGGAGGATAATTGATAATGCTAGCGAAAAAATGGACTTTTATTTTGATGTGGACTTGTTCTGAACAGATAATGTCAAAATAGCTACTTTATTTTTTTTTTCAAAGACTTAATATTATGTTATGATATTATAGGTTAGATCATCCTAATTTTCAATATTTAAAATACTGGTTAGAAATCTGTCTTCTTTTAATGTGAAGTTTGTCAGTTTGTTAAATATAATCATGCATCTTTTTCTCCTCTAACATATTAATAAATTACACTATTTACTTTGATTCATAGGGTTATCTGTGGTCCTTGTAAAATTCTTACACACTCTAGGATAAAATGATTTCTAACGTTAACTGATTATCGCACAAGATTAAGTTAGGTTTCTTTTAAATAAAATAAAATTTTGAATTGGAAACTATTTTAAAAATCTTTTACAACATGGTATAATCAAAATTTCAAGAAATTATTCAAATATTATAGAATTACAATGACTGAAAATATTTCAAAAGTATTTTTGGGCCATTAAAACTCTTGTGTCAACACTCCCCAATAAAATGATCTGTCTGAAATAAAAAATAAATATTTTTTTGAAATCTACTCGAGCATTGTTGTTTATCAGTCATATGCCAATTTATCTTTGAGGTGAAGTCGTTTTTACTGCTACTTTCCTCATAAATAGAACACCTCATATTGTTTTAAATTTTAAACACCATTTCATAAGATTTTTCCAATAATTCAACTCATTTTCTTTATATTTAAAGATATTTGAGTGTACTACATTTTTTCATATTTATAGTCATAATTAAGAAAAACTTAAACCACGAGCATAAAAAATGTATTTTTTTTTATGCTCATACTCAAAAGGTATATAAATATTTCTAAAAAAATTTTTGTTATCATGAATGCCACTTTTTTTAATTACAACCCGATTTTCTTATTATCTTAAAAGGGGGGGATAAATTTGACTACTATTTTTCTGGACTTCATTCAAATCTACTATTTACAAAATAATACCTCCACAATCTTGATTGCTTAATCTAAAAATTAAAGCTATATTACATTAGGAGACAGTGTGTCAAATCTTTTAGATATTGAAGAGAATCATGGTCTTTTTATAGTATCATCTTATGATGTTCATGATCCTATAATAACTAATAAATAAATAGGAAAAAGAACTCGACGGTGGTTAATCTAAAAATTAAAGCTATATTACATTAGGAGAGTGTGTCAAATCTTTTAGATATTGAAGATAATCATGGTCTTTTTATAGTATCATCTCATGATGTTCATGATCCTATAACAACTAATAAAGAAATAGGAAAAAGAACTCGACGGTGATATCATTTGACATTATCTACTCGCGCTAGATGCAACCCCATAGAGGGGTTTGTGAATCCTTTATATTATCTAGAATCCGCGAGCCCTTAAGGTTGTCCTCACAGAGTCTTTACCCCATGTTCAGTTCACTTAATCTTCGAATATTGAATCTTCTAGTCTTGAACCTTAGTCTAGTTCTAATGCTAAGTCTAATGATTCTATTTCTTCTCATTGCTGCATCTAAGGGGTTGAGGTCTTACGCCTAATGTCCGTTGCCCCATTATGTGTCATATGAATTTTTTTTTTACTTATTTTTTTGTGTTTCATTTCACAGTTATCTTGTATGAAGATTCATAAGACTGTGAAAAACGCTCTGAAAGTTTCTATGTGGAATGAAGTTGCTTCGAGGAGATGAAAGCTTTTGGAAAAAAAGACACGAAATTGGTTAATTTACCTAGGAGAAGACAACTGTAAGGTGCAAATGGGTGTTTACAATCAAGTATAATTTTGATGACTCAACAGAACGGTACAAGACTCTACTGGTTTCCAAGACATTCATTCAAACTTATGACATTGATTACGTAGAAACATTCACCTCAGTCGCAAAATAAAATTCTATAAGGGTTATTACGAATAATCTTTATTGGCCCTAACAATAGTTGGATATACAAAATACATTCACTACTGAGGAACTAGGAATAAATGCACCTCTAGGATTTAGTGAGAAGTTTGACACAAAAGTTTTAAAATAAAAAAGTCCTTATACAGGTTGAAACAATTATCGAGAGCGTGATTTGAGAAATTTACTTTGTTTTTTAATGGTCAGATGTATACTCAAAGACAAGTAAATCATACAGTAAACTTTAGACATTGAAAGGATGGGAAGATAATTGTACTGATTGTGTATGCTCACGATATAATTCTCATCGTAGACGACATATATTAAATGAACCATTTGTAGACTTATCTTTCATCAGTTTCTAAGACCAAGGATTTAGAGTTCCTGAGGTATTTTCTTGACTTGGAGGTTTCTTGATCGAAGAAAGGGATTGTTATTTCTCAACCAAACTATGTTTTTGATTTTTTTACGGAAACTAGGTTGTGTGGGTGTAGACCTACAACACTCAAATTGATTCCAATAAAAAATTAGGAGATGGGAATGAATGTGATCCAGTGAATACAGTTAGGTATTAAAAATTGGTGGGAAAGTTGATGTACTTATCATATACACGACCAAATATTGCATTAGTTGTGAGTTTGTTAAGCCGACTTATGGATTTGCCCTATGAGAAACACCTTGAAGCACCTAATAGGATTCTCCTATAACTAAAAGGTACACCAAACAAGGGTTTACTCTTTTCGAAGACCACACAAAAAAACACGGGCATACACTAATTCAGATTGGGCGAGCTCAATTACTGGCCGGAGATCAACATATAGATACTAATATTTGGGGAAATCTAGTTATATGACAGAGTAAAACAAAATGTGCTTGTGAGGAGCAGTGTCAAGAAAAAAATATAAAGCTATTGCTAATGGAATATATGAAATATTATGGTTGAAAAGAGTTCCTGAAGGGTTACAAATCTTGATAAGCATATCAATGATGTTATATTGTGATAATGAAACTGTCATAAGCATTGTAGAAAATCCAGTGCAACATGCCGCACAAAATATGTGGAGATTGACAGACTCTTCATAAAAAAGGTTAATTGTGGAGCTATTTGCATCTATTATCCCTAACTACACAACAAATAGCAGATTTCTTCACCAAAGGACTTTTTAGGCCTAATTTTAAGCTCTTATAAGTAAGTTGTGCATGATAAATATCTATTCTCCAACTTAAGTAGTGGTGTCAGATTTTTAGGATTTTCTATTTTTAGTATCTTTTATTTTTGTTTTTTTTTAATTTTATTTTGTTGGTAATTTATTATATTTGTTTTCCTTCTTTCTAGCACAGGGATTTTCTGACTTTCTTAATTTGGTGGTCTTTCCCTGCTATTTATCTTGTAACCACTTCTATGAAATTGAAGAGAAATAATCATTTATTCCTACTCCATAAAAATTACAAGTAAATACAATCTTCGAAGTTCTAACTTATGGATTTCTTAATCTAGCACATGGATTTTCTGACTTTCTTAATTTGGTGGTCTTTCCCTGCTATTTATCTTGTAACCACTTCTATGAAATTGAAGAGAAATAATCATTTATTCCTACTCCATAAAAATTACAAGTAAATACAATCTTCGAAGTTCTAACTTATGGATTTCTTAATCTAGCACATGGATTTTCTGACTTTCTTAATTTGGTGGTCTTTCCCTGCTATTTATCTTGTAACCACTTCTATGAAATTGAAGAGAAATAATCATTTATTCCTACTCCATAAAAATTACAAGTAAATACAATCTTCGAAGTTCTAACTTATGGATGTCTTATTCTACAATGATAAAGCTATATGTTGTCTTTATTGGATTTAGAATGCTTAAAAAGAAAATATTTAGGTAATTTACTTTTATTATCGCTTGATTGATTTTTTTTCTCTAGATAATGAAGTCCATTCTATCCTTTAGCACATTGTATCATCTTTTCTTGAATTTTGATCCTCAAATAAAAGTTTTCATTTCAATATAATTCTTATATAGGTTTTTTTATTGAAATATGGCTAGTTAACATATTTGGAGCAAGTAGTATCCTTTTAGCACAAGTGAGGGATCAGACTGAACATATCTTTAGACAAACTACATTTGTTAAAGAGCCATTTTTTGTGACAATTTTTCTACTTCTTTTGTGTTAATGACTATGTGCTCAATTTCGGTGTGGAGTGAGTCATATAATCAATAGCTTCTAAATATATGATCCAAGTGTTATGAAGGTTTATTAGAGAGATTTAATCCAATGAAGACATGAAACTCACCCAAATGTGTCAATGATATGGTACTTGAAGGTTTTCAAGATTCTTTAATAGAATTCTCAACTGATCAATCCCGTCATGTGTAGACTCCAATGTTTCTCCGAGTCTTATTCTTTATTTTCTTTTCTTTCCTTTTAAGTAGGTTGTGGTTGCTGATGTAAGGTTGTGACTGGAATCAAGGAATGTCAGGTACTAGAGGTAATCATAGTAATGAATTTTGTGGCTACTGGAACCTCAAATTAGTGGAAGCTATGGCAGCAGAAATGGAAGAGAAAAGAAACCAACAGCGATGAAGGCTTCGGCTTGAGACAACACTTGCAAAAGTTCTGGCTGAAATGGAGTTGTGTTTGCTGAAGAGATCAAAATTATGACAGAATTTGTAAGGCAAGCCCTGGAAAATGCTAGCAAGGCAAGACTGACAGGACAAGAGGCCGATGATGATGAGATAGTGATCTCGCTCACTCTCTTACAACTGATTATAATAAGCCATGTAAGACTAAATGGTGGTGCGAGGGAAGACTAGTTGAAGTTCTGCGATGGTTGCATCAAGCATGGAGAAGGAACCACAACCGTCAATGTCGGTAGGTGGATAAGAAACAATCAATTTTATACAGAAGATCAATGGCAATTGACATCTTAGATGTCATCATTGCGGAAGGGGATCAACAACAGATGTCAATGTCTATGGTTATTTTACTTTAAAATGATTGCACCCTGACACTGTACTTTTGCCAATTTGCTTCTTTAGTTATTTTCTTGATTTATAGAATTAAAATAGAGTAAAACATTCCATCCCATTTCAATGTTGACTAAAGACTTGAGGGATTATCTGGGATGAAAGATGCAATATAGTAGGTGCAATGCATGCTTCTCTGTTTATTTTGCTGGTGAGTTTGCACCTAATAATTTCAATATGAGACTCAAAATGTACTTTTAGGGTGCATTGGTGCTATTAAGTTGTGTTCTACAGTCAATTCTTACTATAACATTCAATTTCTTGATTACTTTCAGTTTTTTTTCAGCGAAGGTTTGATTTAATTAATTTATTGTATATATATATCCTATAAAATTTCTCTTTTAACCTTGGAGCATCTCTCCATATGGGCAGATGCTAATTCGCTTTTCTACTTTATACCATTAGGATTGTTTTCATGTGATGTTGCTCGTTTTCCACAGGTTGAAACTACTGCACAGTTTGGTGTGATTTTTCTTCTCTTTGCTTTGGGCCTTGAGTTTTCCTTAGATAAGGTATTTTATATCCAAATGAAGAAAGAAATATTATAGTTTCTCTTTTGTTCTGTTTGCATTTAGATTACATCTGAAGCATTGTCCCTGCCATTTGGAATTACTTTCAGTTAAAAGTTGTTGGGCCTGTTGCTGTTTTGGGAGGGCTACTTCAAATTCTTATTCTAATGTCTTTCTGTGGGCTTACAGCTGCAGTATGGCAATAATTCCTCTTTGCTTTGCTTTGCTTTGTAATTCTAACTGAATTTATTACAGTTTGATTTGTTGATTTATTTGCACTGAATTATACTTCGCCCATATGAGTGAATGCAGTTGTGCGGCGCAAAGTTATCTGAGGGTGTGTTTGTTGGTTCCTTTTTGTCAATGTCATCCACAGCAGTGGTAAGGAAACTCGGGCATGATTCCTTCCACACCATCATGTACAACAACTAAGTTAACCCCCTTGCATTCAGGTTTCAAAATTTTTGGTTGAAAAAGGCAGTGCAAATTCTCTTCATTGCCAAGTGACAATTGGAACTCTCATACTTCAGGTTTATTTCTCAGACATGTGGCTTAATTACAGTATTCCAATATAATTATTTTATTAAACTAAGTTCACGCCTTTACTAATCCACAACAAAGGAAATTTTCGTAAGTTAAAATCATATCTGTTATTTCAAATCTCTCTTGTATCGCACGTTTGTTTTACTTGGCTGAAATGCAACTAAAATATTCAAGCAAACTGTAAATGAGTTAAACTGTTATTAATACCATGAATACTTTCATTGAGAGGGCTATTTATTCATCTTAATAAGCCATTGTAGTAAAAAACGAGGATCTTCGATCAAGCTTAAAGGGGATGACTTTATGTCACTCCTGTTTGATTAATGACGTGAGATCCATTAAGCGAACTACAAAATATAAGGAGCCTAAAAGTGTGTTAAATTATAGTTTGGCATAGAAGAAGTGAAGAGGTAGGAAACTTTTTGAAGATAAATATGCAGAGTTGAGGATCAATGAATTACATTTGAAGGAAACGATTACCTAAACTGCTGAATCTGGTGGGATACATATTGAGATTACTTTACAATTGTGGGTTTTTGAAATTAAGTTTGATAAAGATTTTTTATTTTATTTTCATATTTGTAGGATGAATATTAATTAGTTCGACAGGCCATATTATTAGGGCTCTTTTATTTCATAACGGGTAATTGAATGAAATAATATTTTGTATCTGTTTAGTTTTCTTCTTTGGAGGGATTTCCAGAACCTTCTATTACCACGGTGTGAGATTTCCTTAGTTCTTAGAAGTTGCCTAGTGTGGCATATTGCCGCAATACATTTAAGTTCGAGAACTCTAGAATTGGCCATATTTTATGTGAAAAAAAAAGGTTTGTGGAGAGATATTTGCCTCGATATAATATAATTATTGCTCACTTCTAGCATGAGGGTGAGAGCAAAAAGGGGTCCTACTAGGTGGGCAGAAATTATTGGGCATAGCATGTTGTAGTTGGTTAGGCTTTATTTTTTATGTATTTCAATTAATGCTCTTTTTGGTTTCAAACCTTTGGAAAATCACTGGAGTCGAACTAAGCAGAAGTTTTTTCCTTGGCTTATGTCCAAGAACTTGGAGCTTTCCTATCTTCTACTTAAACTACTAACCTGCTTATCATAATTTTATTGACTTTAAGGAGACTATAGGCCATTGTTCTGAAAGTATGATATAGCTTACGGATTTTCAATTATTTTTGAAAAAAACATTTGTTTGAGCTTGGTAATAGTTTTCCCATCTATATTTGTGTCCTGATTTTGATTGTTTCTCAGGATTGTGCTGTGGGATTACTCTTTGCTTTGCTTGCTGTTTTGGGCGGTAATAGTGGCCTTCTCGAAGGAATTATCTCAATGGCAAAACTGTAAGAGACTGTCAATATGCAATTTTGTATGTTGTATTGCATGATTAGCTGCCTTTCTATCGATACTTGTGATAATATTTGTGATATTGTTCTGCGGTGTTCTGTATTTTACTGTGAAGTATTAAAAAATATCGTATAATTCCATTGCAATTTTCTGTTTTAGTATGTTTATTCTGAATTATGTGCAGGGTACTCATGTTGTCAATCTTTATAGCCATTGGATATGTTTTTTCATTGTCCTTGCTACCTCGCTTTTTGAAGCTTATGGTTCAATTATCATCACAGGTATGTAATTGCTCTTTGAACATGTATATATGACAAATTTTCAATTGTATAGATCCAATTTAATACAAAGTACCACATTTCTCTGATTGTTCGTTTGTATAGTCGAGGTATTAAACTGGAGAAAAGTGATATTTTGGGATTTTTTTGACCTTTTCTCATTGTAAAAAAATGTATCTTGATTATGGAAGACACTGATTTTTTTTTTCTTTTGGCATTCACGTTCATTTGTATTTAATATCTCTACTTGTACATTTGAAATTTTAGAATTTAGAAGTTTTTAGGATATTTTTATCCATTGTACTAAGCCATATGGTGCTTTCTATATTGATGCCGGAGCAGGGCAGGTCATCCTCGTATAGTGTTCCACATGTTAGCAAACTTGTTGCTTATCCCTACCTCTTCCTACCCTACTTAACTTTCATCTTCTAATTTAAATCTTTCACAAAACTTGTATGATATTTTTCCCCTAGTCTACTTTCTTTTTTCCCCCTAAATTTTCTTCAAACCAATATGGATTTATCTATTTGTTAGCCAATGTGTAATGAAGTTGTACTTGATTTCTGTAAGCGTTGTAGATCTGTGGATCTTGGAAATTCCACCCCATTTCCAGAGTAAAGATCAAAATTGTGGTTGCAGCATTGATACTCCAAAATGTTATGATGTCTTGGTTTTAGCCAATTGAAATGCTTACGGTGCTACAGATAATTGTTTTTGGTTTTTCTTCTGCTTTCCAGTCATCAAATTAACGTTTAGGGTTTATGATTCAAATATAGCATATGATGTAGGAAACAGTATAACAAACATGCATAATTTGTATGATAAATTCTACTAATTAAAATAATTAATGTATAAACTACATTTAATGAAAATAGGAAAAATTGAATCCAATTCAGTTGAAAGATTTATGAATTTCTACTTGAAATTATGACCAGAAAATTAAGGGTCGCTGAGCCATGCACATTGTTAAAGTTTCAAGTGAAAGAATTCCAAATTATAGCTAATTTGACTAAACGCCTTCTTATTTGAAAACTAACAATAAAAAAAATTTGACGAAGTAAAGGGGAAGACAAGAGAAAGAAAAGAGTGTCGTTTGGGATCTTTAACACCTACAAAATAAAAGTTCTAGAAAAATCTTGCATTAACTCAAGTTTTAATGAGTTTGATGTACCATTGTTTTATGAAGCTATTTTCTTGCACCCCTTTCATGCGAATCCACAAACAATAGGTAATTCTATGTAATTTATACTCTTGCAGCTATCTTTAATAATAAAATTGTGTCTTTTTTATGATGGATTCTAGTGGTTTCTCCTGCATTAGCGTTAACTGATTTCTTTGTGATCATTTTATAATTTTATGAAGCACAAAATTTACGTTAATTTTACTTGATGAATATTAGAAGATCAAATTGTTAGAATTTCATTTTTTAAAAGTCAGAAAGATTGATTGGGGATTGTAGCAGGAGTGGTGATGCAGGTGCATCTTCTGAACGGAACGCGGAAACCTCAGGTTGTTGAACCGGCTCAAGCTTTGGCGTGAATCTGTTCATTCTAAGGGAGGGGCTGCACGGTTTTTCATTGATGTGGAATTGTTGCCTAATTGATAGAACCCCACCCTTAGCTACCCTATTAGTATTTATATGTTATTTTCCATAAGGACAGTCGTCAACGTCTAGTTTTTCCTTTTTATGGCTGTAACTCATCATGAGGTGGTGTTTATCTATCATTCCTTGCTTCATACAACTCCTCCTTTGCTGCTGCCGCGGTCGTGATTGTTGTCACCGCCCGGAAGTAACCTCGTTGTTGTTTCCTGCCGCCCGCCATCACTCCTCGACGCCTTCAACTTGTTGTCAGTTTTTTCGGTCCCATGTCTACTTGCTATCGCCCTCTTCCAGCCACCTCCAACCCGCTATAACCCTCTTTTAGTCGCCTCCACCTCGCTGCAACCCGCTATAACCCTCTTTTAGTCGCCTCCACCTTGCTGCCAGCCCTTCCAGCCCTACTGCCAACCACGTCCAACCTGTTGCCGCCCTCTTCTAGCCACCTCCAACTTGCTGCAAACCCTTTTGCTTTATTTCTATTTCTCCTTGAACCGCAGCACCACCGTCTTCGACCTCAGCCCTAGTTGAGTTTGTGTTCAGTCTTTGTTATGTTCTAGTTCCACGTGTCTCTTTTTATAACCCCTATTTTCTTGTTAGTAATAATATTTGTTTTCTCTATTATGGTTTGGGTTTAACTTTGGTACATTTGGTATTAGAGTTAGGTTAACTCTAGTCTACCCTAGGGTTCTAGCATCCCCTATATCACTCCCTCCACCCTGCACACCTCTTTCAACCTAACCACAGCCAAAACCCTAATCACACCACCAAGGAGACTATTGTAATCTGAGCAGGAATCTACCATAGACGACATTCAATGACTAGCCAAGTGGTACAACGACTCGATTCCATTGAGGAAACATCTCAGGGCGAGATCAATGTTGATTTTTATAGTGAAATTTGTGCAGGAGCGCAAGAAAAGACCTAAATCCCTTTCATAAGAATGATTCCAGTGGAGAAATATATGGGCCACAACCCTTTGGGGTAAAATACCAACGGAGGCATAGAGCTGAAGTGCCTATTGGAAGATATAAACAAATGAGGTGTCTATTTGAGGATATATATATGAGATGTCTGCTAGGAATGTAGAAATGAGATGCTTGTTAAGGATGCAGAGATGGAGTGCCCACTAGAAGGTACAAAAATGACGTGTTTGTTGGAGGTGCATAAATCTAGAATGAAGGTGGATCTACCAGACTTTGAGTGGAGAGTGGATCTAGATGATTTCCTCGAGTTGATGCGAACCGTTGAGCGGATCTTTGAATATAAATAAGAGGTGTCCGATAGCAGAAGAGTGAAGCTCGTTGCCATCAAGTTGAAGAAAAATATTTTATTGTGGTGGGGGAACCTAAAGAGGTCGAGACAAAGAGAGGTGACAAAATCACTTCTTAGGAAAAGATTAAATCAATGCAGCGACGATACCTACCCCGCACTACCGCCAAGATATTTTTTTGAAGCTCCATTACTTACAGTGGGAGCTCTCAATGGAGCACACGTCAGAATTTATGCAACTTAAGTTGAAGTGGGAACCGAAGGATACAGAGGAGCACACCATAGTCAATTACTTGGGAGGCCTAAAGTTTGCTATTAGTAATGTGGTCCAACAACAACTCTATTGGATACTGAGTGATGTGCATACCTTAGAACTAAAATGGAGAGACTACAAAAGCAAAGTAGGCAATCATCGCCAGTTAGACAACCAACCAAAGTTGGAGACCTCAGGAGGAGCATGCCTCAGAGAGTGTAGTAGACTATCAGGAGCTTGACAGAGCCATTTATAGTGAGAATAAGCATGAGAAAAGCAACATGCCCACTACAATCCAACCAAGAAATGCTTCAAAGACCATGGATTTGGGCACATCGCTTCCAGTAGCCCTTAGAGTTGTGTTCTTCACAGAGCAAGGTGCAGTGGAGTAAAGAGCAAAGAGGAGACAGTTGAAGAAAATGGTGATGAGTACCATCTTCCACCGGATGAGGGCTAAATGTTTGTGGTTTGACGGGTTTTTCAGATCGAGGTTACGAGTGAACAATGATGGCTTCATCACAATATATTCTATACCAGATGCACTGTGAAAGGCAAGATATGCAGTCTCATCATCGTTGGAAGGAGCAACAAGGTATACTCATATGGTGGACAAGTTGAGCCTCATGACTCAAAGACAGTCCCAACCATACTCCTTGATGTGGTTGAGGAAGAAGAACAGAGTCAGCATTGACAGAGAGTGCCTCGTGAAATTTTCGATTGGGAGTCAGTTGTAAGATCAGGTTTGGTGCGACGTGGTGCCCATGGATGTCTGTCAACAGTTGTTTGGTAGACCATGGTAGTTTGATCACCATACTCAACATGACGGGTGCAAGAATACTCCTTCACTAAAGATGGTAAGTGCATAATCTTTCTACCTTCTGCAGAGTCCGAGTATACGTGTGCCCTTGCTAACAGAGAAGCACCAGTCGGATCAGTTTTGGTGTTGATAGAGGCCAGTGAGATAGAAGAATCAGTTTTAGACACATGGCCACCAGTACATAGGGTGTTTCAAGACATCTTGTTTGATAGCTCACCGCCATACCCTCCACCCTTCGGGGAGATTCCTCTCACTTCAGTTTGGGTTGAACCAAACTTGGGTTACTTTCAGAGGATTTGACAGAATATCTTTGACACAAAATATTTGTACAGCTCAGCAGTGTACCCCAGATGGTTGGGCTGATATGGGTGTTTGCTCATAATTAGGGAAAACTCCGGTGTTTTGGGAGCTAGTGCAACCATTAGTGGGATCTAGGTGTTCATATCGACTTGGTTGAAGTTCTTTCAGCTCTAAAGGGTTATAGCAGCTCCGCGACCTTCGACGTGCTTGATAGGATTCCATACAATGAGGAGACATAAGCTTCGACAAATGAAGTCGAAACTCTCCTAACTCCGGGAGATTGATGTGGGTGCTTCTTCCCCACGGGATATGGAAAGCGACAACCTTAGGCCGAACCGATTCATCCTAAGGGAGGAGGAGACCGCACGATCCTTCCATGACGGGGAATTGCTACCTAAGTAAGAGGGCCCTACCCTTAGCTACCTTAGTAATATTTATATGTTGTTTTATGTGTTTTAGGGTAGTTTTTGTTTTAGTTTTCCGTGATGACAGACATTGATATCTAGTTTTTCCCTTCTAGGGTTGTATTCGAAGGCAAGGAGGTGCTCCGACAGTAACTCATCCTAAGGTGTTGTTTATTTATTGTTCACTGCTTTCCACCGCTCCTCTACTGTCGTCTGTCGTGGTTACTGCGATGCAGCCACCCGGAAAACAACTTCTTTTTCTATTTCTTGTATCCAATCATCACTCGTTGCCACCTCCAGCTTGCTGCCAACCCCAACCACCTTTAGCTTGTTGTCGTCCTACTCATCCTAAGGTGTTGTTTATTTATTGTTCACTGTTTTCCACCGCTCCTCTACTGTCGCCTGTCGTGGTTACTGCGATGCAGCCACCCGAAAAACAACTTTTTTTTCCATTTCTTGTATCCAACCATCACTCGTTGCCGCCTCTAGCTTGTTGCCAACCCCAACCACCTTTAGCTTGTTGTCGTCCCGTACAACCACCTGCCTACTTGCTGCCAACCCCTGTCGACCTCACTTTTGTGAGGACCCCAAACTAACACTCATAGATAGAATATGCCTTGAGTCACCTACATCAACTCAAGATCCTCAAACATTTTAAAACTTAGTGATCATCATGACCATTATGTTCACCCTAGGAAGAAGGAATTACTGACATTGGCACCTTTTGAATTCACCTAGAGTAACCAAAACTCTAGAAGTTGCATTGACTCCCAATACACCCCTTTTGAGGGTTGACTCAATGGTCGCCACATTGACCATTTGGTCAACCCTAGACCCAATGGTCACCACATTAACCATTTTGTCAATTCGGGTTGACTCAATGGTCGCCACATTGACCATTTGGTAAACCCTAGACCCAATGGTCACCACATTAACCATTTGGTCAATTTTGGACCTAGTGATATTTTGGTCAACCTTGGACTCAATGAACACCCCATAGACAATTTGCTCAATCCTATGACCAAATTGGTCAACTCTGGTCAACTAACTAATCCAAATGTCAAATTGGCCAAATTGGACCATTTGGTCAACCAAACACCAAATTGGTCAAACTAGACCATTTGGTCAACCTAAACACCAAATTGGTCAACATAAGACCATATGATCATCCCCATGACCATGAAGTCAACCATAGGCCTATGGTTGACCGAATCACCAAAATATGGTCAACTTGACCATCTTGGTCAACCTTGATCAACATGGTCAAATCAAACCATACCATCAAATCTAATGAGCCCAGGACTAACTCAACCATGACATGGTCAAGCAAGTCACCCTGGTCAACTTTGGATCTAAATTGGTCAAACTGGTCAACCATGGTCAAACTTGGTCAAATTCACTAGTTTTGGTCTAAATTTGGTCTTTTCATCATATTATTTTTTTCTCTTAATTAATTAATTAATTAATTGATTAAAGAGAGTGAAATTAAACCTAGAATTTAAGCCTAAAATCATGGTTTAAGCTCATTGAAAGACAACCATGACAACCCTAAATCCATGATTTATACTTAAACCCTAAATATAACTCATAGCCTATTGGTATTAGGTCATATACAACGCATTAATACCCACCATGACATGAATGACCTACTTGAAACCCCCACAAGCCTACAATTTTTTACCTGTCAAAAATTATCATGAAGCCATTATGAGGGGAGGTTATGTGTCATTCTTCCACAAATATCTATCCAATGTTTTATGCTGAGGTGGATGTGTTCAAGCCAAGTCATCCATGGGCCCCTCTCTCCACCTTACCTTCTCCCCAATGGAAGGTAGCCAAAACCATAACCAAATCCTTATCTTAATGAGAGTCCATCATGGAAGACTTGGGGAAGCTCAATCATGACTATCCTCAAGCCATGACCTTATCTCCAGCTATCATGAACTGCTCACCTTTATCCTCAAGCAACCCTATGCTTATCCAAGGACTTTAATGGCTATTTAAAGAGCCAACCCGAGACTCCCATAAGGAGAAGACCTAGCCACAGCTCCCAAACCCTAAAAAGCCCTAGACAAAATGTATTCCCTATCCCCTGAGCACTTGATTCCCCATCATTTTAGTATCTGAAATCCACTACAGAAGTTCAATTTCTCATCCCAAAATAGGATAAGTTTTTCAGGTTGACATGAAACTCTTCCTAACTTCAAATTAACCACTCAAATGCCATCACTGAGCCTCACGAGGAAGTTTCCAATCAAAATTGGTTCTTCCCGTTAGCTCTAACCCTTCCCAGGACCAACCCGTAAGGCCATTTCAGTTTGGATATTGCTCAACCTAATTTCATTTCAAATTGAACTCAGGAAGAGCTTCGCGAGGACCTAGCGACCATTTCTATCAAGTTTGATTGAAGCTTCATCTCCCAAGGTATGGCCTCAAACCATAATTTTGCCTCGGATTTCAGACATTGTGAAGAAGATCGTTACAAAATACCCACATAACCCTATGGATGTGATCCTCTCCTTTAGATGAAGCTTTAGGAACAAACTTCTCTCTTTTCTTATTAGGTGTAAGACCTTCATAACATGGAATTATGGCTTCTCCTTAAATTTTCCTTTAGGATAAGATATTAGTCTCCTGGCATTCCTTTCCAAGTCCGACATACCGATATTTGACATCTTTGGATAGTAGTATAAGACCTCCTTAGATGGAATATGACATATACTCTATCTCTTACTATCAGATGTAAGACCTTCCTGACACGGAATTATAACATTCCTTTAGTCTTTCTTTGGAGTAGGATGAAATTCACATAGCATTCCTCTTCCAAAACCGACATTTGACATCTTTGAGAGTGATCTAAGTCCTCCTTCAATGGAGTATGTCATTCACTTTCTCTTTGCTATCAAATATAAGACCTTTCTGACACGAAGCTATGACATTCCTTTAGTTTCTCTCTTTGGGACAGAATATAAGTCTCACAACATTCCCTTCCCAATACCGACATTAGACACTTTCGAGAAATGATATAAGACCTCCTTCAATTGAGTATGTCAGTCATTCTCCCTCTTACTGCAGGATGTAAGGCCTTCCTGACAAGGAATTATGGCTTTCCTATAGTTTGTTTTTCCATATGTCTTCTTTATAAGTTATGATATTTTTCTCCTCAGCAAACTTTAAAAACCTGAATGTTAAGTTGCCTGACATGGAATAACATTCTTCTCTAAAAGCTAGCTACAAATTGTTTCAAGTTATGATGTACATTTCGGTCAATGCCAATATATGCGGCATACTTATTTAGTATTACACACATTGTTGGCCTCACTTTTGTAAGGACCCCAAATTGACACCCATAGACAGGATATGCCTTAAGTCACCTACATCAACTCAAGATCCTCATACACCTTTTAAAACTTAGTGATCATCATGACCGCTAAATTCACCCTAGGAAGAGGGGATTACTAACATTGACCCCTTTTGAATTCACCTAGGGCACCCAAAACTCTAAAAGTTGCATTGACTCCCAATACACCCTTTTGGGCTCAAGCCACAATAACACCCAAAATGATCAGATCAGTAATGAAAAACTTTGATCTAGTCATCCCTTGACCCAATGGGTCAACCCTAGACCCAATGGTCACCACATTAACCATTTAGTAAATTCTGGACTTGGTGGTCACCACATCAACTTTGGACTCAATGAACACCCCATGGACCATTTGGTGAATCCTATGACCAAATTGGTCAACTGACTAATCCAAACACCAAATTGGTCAAACTGGACCATTTGGTCAACCCAAACACCAAATTGGTCAAACTAGACCATTTGGTCAACCTTGATTCCAAATTTGTCAGATAGGACCATTTGGTCAACCTTGACACCAAATTCGTCAAATTTGATCAATTGGTCAACTCAAGACCATATGATCATTCCCATTACCATGAAGTCAACCATAGGCCCTATGGTTGACCCAATCACAAAAACACCAAAATATGGTCAACTTGACCATCATGGCTAACCTTGATCAATATGATCAAATCAAACCATACCTTCAAATTTAATGAGCCCATGACTAACTCAACCATGACATGGTCAAGTAAGTCACCCTGGTCAACTTTGTGATCAATATGATCAAATCAAACCATACCTTCAAATCTAATGAGCCCATGACATGGTCAAGTAAGTCACCCTAGTCAACTTTTTACCTAAATTGGTCAACCATGGTCAATCATGGTCAATCTTGGTCAACATGGTCAAATCAAACCATATCATCAAATCTAATGAGCCCGTGACTAACTCGACCAAGACATGGCCAAGTAATTTACCCTGGTCAACTGTGGACCTAAATTGGTTAACGGTGGTCAATCATGGTCAACATTGGTCAAATTCACCATTTTTGGTCAAAATTTGATCTTTCATCAAATTATTTTATTCTCTTGATTAATTAATTATTTAATTGATTAAAGAGAGTGAAATTAAACCTTAGATTTAAGCCTAAAATCATGATTTAAGCTCATGGCAAGACAAAACCATGACAACCCTAAATCCATGATTTATGCTTAAACCCTAAATCTAACTCATAGCCTGTTGGTATTAGGTCATACACGACCCATTAATACCCACCATGACATGAATGACCTACTTGAAACTCACAAGCCTACAATTTTTGACCTAAGTCAAAGGTTATCATGAAGCCATTATGAGGGGAGGTTATGTGTCATTCTTCCCCAAATATCTATCCAATGTTTTAAGCTGAGTTGGATGTGTTCAAGCCAACTCATCCATGGGCCCCTCTCCACCTCTCCTTCTTCCCAATGGAAGGTTGTTGAAACCATAACCAAATCCTTACCTTAATGACAGTTCATCATGGAAGACTTAGGGAAGCTCAATCATGGCTATCCTCAAGCCATAATCTTATCTCCAGCCATCTTGAACTGCTCGCCTTCATCCTCAAGCAACCTTATGCTTATCTAAGGCCTTCCATGGCTATTTAAAGAGCCAACCCTAGACCCCCACAAGGAGAAGACCTAGCCACAACTCTCAAACCTTAAAACACCTAAGTAAAACACCTAAGACAAAGAGTAGTCCCTATCCCCGAGCACTTGATTCCCCATCATTTTAGCATCTGAAATCCACTACAGAAGTGCAATTTCTCATCCCAAAAATAGGATAAGTTTTTGGGTTTACATTAAGCTCTTCCTAACATCAAATTAACCACTTCAGTACCATCACTTAGCCTCACGAGGAAGTTTTTAATCAAAATTGGTTCTTCCTGTTAGCTTTAACCCAAGACCAACCCATGAGGTCATTTCAGCTTGGATATAGCTCAGCCTAATTTCATTTCAAATTGAACTCAGAAAGAGCTTCACGAGGACCTAGCGACCATCTTTATCAAGTTTGATTGAAGCTTCATCTCCCAAGGCCAATGTATGGGCCTCAAACCCTAATTTTGGCTCGGATTGCAGACATTGTGAAGAAGATCGTTACAAAATACCCACATAACCGTATGGATGTGATCCTCTCCTTCAGATGAAGCTTTAGGAACAAACTTCATTAAAATCCATTAAGATTTGGCAAAGATCTTAGGGTTTAAAAATGAGAGGTTTACGAGTTATCACAATTTGGGGACATTGGCTAGATGCCGTCCATTTCCGTGTATTGGAATTGGACAACTGTAATGTGGTCGGACCGCGAATCCGTCCATATGAAATGGATAGAACCACGGGCCACGCAAGCGGACGCGTGTATAGCATTCCCAATCAATCCGCGCCATGTGGAGATTCGACAGCTCCGAGGATGAGCTGGCGCCTAGTCCGATAAATATGGAATTAATGATTTAATAAATCAGAAAATATTTAAAATCTTTAAAAATTCATATCTTGACACAGAAAAATCATACAAAATGGAATAAAAATACATCTGAATTCAGAAAAATGAGAAAAATATTATGAAAACAAAAATTGAAATTAATTAATTATATTTAATTTTTAATTAATTATTTACTCCAGGAGTAATTTAATTATTAAAATTATTTATAAACCTTAAAATAATGAAATTTTCAAAGAATGATCTTTTCACTTTTAGGGATATTTTGTAATTTTTTCAAGGCTAAAATAGATCTCTAAAACCAATTTCATTAATTTCCATTGAATTTTGTAATTATTTTTAAAAATAATTATAAAAATCAAAGAAATTGGAAATTAAAATTGGAGATGGCTAGAAAATTTAGGATGCCAATTTTTAGCTTTCTAGAAATTTTAAAATGACATTTTGCCTCTTAGTGTTGAAATTGTAAATTTTTAAATTTACATTTAAAAAACCTTAAAATCCTTTAGACCTAGATATTTGCCTTGGATGATCTATATAATTGATCCAATCCTCATGGTCTGGTTTCCAAATTAGACCTAGGGCAAGTCTAAATCCTAACCAACATTGGGTTTAGTAATCTATTCAAAATTATTGGGTCTAACCCATACAGACTCAAAATCAAAATCCCAAATTTTGAGTTCAATCTAAATGAACTCACATAACAATAGGTTCAAAACCAGAAACCTTTGAATCCAATTTCAAATAGGTTCAAATTAAACTTAGACATCTAAGTTCAATCCAAGTGAACCCAAACTTAATCAAAATCCTAATTAAACCTAATCTCCTATTAGACCTAATCAACCTTCTTAAACATTAATTGGTTTAAGAAAAATTAAAGCCTAATTATGTCTAATCCCCTATTAGACCTAATTAACATTCTTAAACCTTAATTACATTAGGTTTAAGACAAATTAAACCTTAATTAGGTTTATACCCATATTAGACCTAATTAACATTTTTAAACCTTAATTACATTAGGTTTATGACAAATTAAACCCTAATTAGACCTAATTAATCTCCTTAAACCTTAATTATATTTGGTTTAAGTCAAACTAAACCCTAATTAAGTCTAACTTAAATTAGACTTAATTAATATAATTAAGTCTTACTTACATTAGGCTTAATTAACCTATAAACTCTAAATTAGGTCTAACCTAAATTAGACCTAATTAATTTAATTAAACTTTATCTACATTATGTTTAAATAATCCCTAAACAAAATAAGTCTAGCTTAAATTAGACTTTAAAATATCCTTTAAGTCTTATTTAAATTAGGCTTATTCTTTCAACTTAAACCTTTAGGTTCAACCCATATTGAATCTCTAAGTTAAAACTATCTCTAATCCTTAGGTGCTACCTAAATTGAACCTAAGTGATATTAAATCTTAAGTCCTACCTACCCTACATTGGACTTAAATCATCTTCATCTTAAACTTTGGGTTCTATCTACATTGAACCTAAACCATTTCATACCCTAGGTTCTACCTAAATTGGACCTAAGTCATCTCCATATATAAGGGTGAGGCTTGACTGCCCTTGGCTTGGGTGATTATTTTATTTTGTCTATTTTCTTTTAAATATTTTATTTATTGATTTTCTAGAGGTTTGGTTTTGTCCAAATTTGACACAACAACAACAACAGTAACAACAATTCATTGTCCCACTAAGTGAGATCGACTAACATGAATTTTTTTCTCCATTGTGTCCTATTGAGTGGCATATTTTCATTTAATTCTAATAGATTGATATTATTTTTTATACAATAAGTTATCTTTTTAGGTCTACATCTGCCTTTTTTAACATATGTTGTATCTAAAACATCTACTCTCCTAACTGAATCATCAAATGGTCGACGTTTAATGTGATCAAACCATCTATAAGACAATTCTCTCTAATTTTGTGTGCAACTGGAGCTACACCAACCCTTTCACGGATGGATTCGTTTCACATTTTGTCTCTAAGTGTCAAGCCACTCATCCACTTAAGCATTCTCATCTTAACAACACTTAGCTTTGTTTTATGCTTCTCTTTTAAAGTTCAACATTCTACGCCATAAAGCATTGCAGGTTTCACCACCATCTTATAAAATTTTTCTTTCAACTCTAAGAGGTACTTTTCTATGACACAATAGGTCTGATGCATTCCTCTACTTCAACCAACTAACTTGAATTATATTAATAACATCCCTATCTATATCATCATCACATTGAACAATAGTCTGAGATATCTAAAACATTAAAATCTTTTAATGATTTGATCACTCATTGTTACAACTCTGCTACTAGTGCTATTATTACTAAAATTAAATTTTGTGTATTAAATTTTAAACCTACTCAAACGAAGGCCTTTAGACTCCAATGTAGACCTTCATAATTCAAGCTTTTCCTGAATTTTTTCTCTGGTCTTATCCACAAGAAGGATATCATCAGCGAAAAACATACATCAAAGTACATCCTCCTTTAATGTCCAATAAGAGCATCCATCACTAAAACAAAAAGATATTGGCTTAAAGTCGAACCCTAATGTAATCCAACTGAAATAGGAAAATACTAGATCAATCCTCCTTCTGTTCGAACGCGAGTAAGAACTCTACCATGCATATCTTTAATGATTTGAATATAAGTTATATTGACTCCTTTCTTTTCTAGAATTATCCAAAGAACTTCTACTGAAACCTTATCGTAAGCCTTTTCTAAATCAATAAAAATCATATGTAGGTCCTACTTACTCTCTCTCTGTACTTCTCCATCAAATCTTTCAATAAATGTATAGCTTCCTTAGTAGACTTGACCGACATAAATTCAAATTGATTATGAAAAATCTTTGGATCACGTCTTAACCTATGTTCAATTACCCTCACTCATAATTTTAAATTTTAACACATTAACTTAATTCTTTTATAATTTGCAAACTCTTATGCATCCCTTTTATTCTTAAAAATGAGAAACAAAATACTTTGTCCACTCGTGCATCTTTTTAGTTTTAAAATGATATTAAAGAGTTTAGTAAGCCAAGGAATTCCCAATTCTCCTTGATATTTCCACACTTCAATAGGGATAACATCATATCCTACTGATTGTCTACCATTGGTTTGCTTTAAAGCCTCCTCAACATTTTTTTCACTAATGCGTTTGTAAAAACAAAAAGTTTTATTATTATTAACGATATTAAAATTGCTAAGGTCGATCATCTTTTTAGAAACTCATCACATTGAACAATAGTCTGAGATATCTAAAACGTTAAAATCTTTTAATGATTTGATCACTCATTATTATAACTCTGCTACTAGTACTATTATTACTAAAATTAAATTTTATGTATTAAATTTTAAACCTACTCAAACGAAGGCCTTTAGACTCCAATGTAGACCTTCATAATTCAAGCTTTTCCTGAAATTTTTCTCTGGTCTTATCCACAAGAAGGATATCATCAGCGAAAAACATACATCAAAGTACATCCTCCTATAAATATCCAGTAAGAGCATCCATAACTAAAGCAAAAATATATGTGCTTAAAGCCAATCCCCGATGTAATACAACTAAAATAGAAAAATATTCGGTCAATCCTCCTATTGTTCGAACACAAGTAACAGCTATATTATACATATCCTTATTGACTTGAATATAAGTCATATAACCACATTTCTTTTCTAGAAATCTCATCGTAAGATTTTTCTAAATCAACAAAAATCATATGTAGATCCTCTTTATTCTTTCTGAACTTCTCTATCAAACATCTCAATAAATGTATAGCTTCCTCAGTAGACATGTTCGACATAATTCCAAATTGATTATGAGAAATCTTTATAATATGTCTTAACATATGTTCAATTACACTCTTTCACCATGCATATCTTTAATGATTTGAATATAAGTTATATTGACTCCTTTCTTTTCTAGAATTATCCAAAGAACTTCTACTGAAACCTTATCGTAAGCCTTTTCTAAATCAATAAAAATCATATGTAGGTCCTACTTACTCTCTCTCTGTACTTCTCCATCAAATCTTTCAATAAATGTATAGCTTCCTTAGTGGACTTGACCGACATAAATTCAAATTGATTATGAGAAATCTTTGGATTACGTCTTAACCTATGTTCAATTACCCTCACTCATAATTTTAAATTTTAACACATTAACTTAATTCTTTTATAATTTGCACACTCTTATGCATCCCTTTTATTCTTAAAAATGAGAAACAAAATACTTTGTCCACTCGTGCATCTTTTTAGTTTTAAAATGATATTAAAGAGTTTAGTAAGCCAAGGAATTCCCAATTCTCCTTGATATTTCCACACTTCAATAGGGATAACATCATATCCTACTGATTGTCTACCATTGGTTTGCTTTAAAGCCTCAACATTTTTTTCACTAATGCGTTTGTAAAAATAAAAAGTTTTATTATTATTAACGATATTAAAATCGCTAAGGTCGATCATCTTTTTAGAAACTTTATTGAAAAGTTTGTCAAAATAGTCACCTATCTATATTGAATATATTCTTCTAAGAAAAGTAATTTTTAATTTTCATCTTTAATACACTTAAAATAAATCCTTACTTTTCTTTTTTCTTTGTATGGCTAGTTTATGCATATATTTCTCACTATCTTTTGTATCTAATATATTATAAATATCACTTTAAATAGAATTTTTTGCATCACAAATTGTTCTCTTAGACTCATTACAGATCACCTTATATTTTTCCCATTTTTTTAAGTTTTTACTTTTAAACCAATTTTTATAACACTTTATTTTATCTTGTTTTGCACATTATTTCTATACCAGTAACTTTTTTTATATATAAATATTTTTTTTATTTTTCAAGTACATCTTTTACCACTTGTTTAATAGTGTTGTTACTTTATCCCACATAGAAATAACTTCTTCATGAATATCCCAAATGTTGAAATTGAAATTTACTTATAAAAATAATTTTATTTGTATCTTTTAGAAGCCCCCATCAAATTCTAGTGCTTCATTGTATTATTTATCTTACAACTATTTATCGTAAAATCCAATCTTACGGGCGACCCCCAAACATTAAACTTTTCCCCCTTTTTAAGCGCCGACATGACCTTACAATCTTTACATTCTCAAATGTTGAGTATTTAAATTTTTACTTGGATTGACCTTACAATCTTTACATTCTCGACGATATATTTCTCATAAAAAAATAATAAATTTGTATTTTATTAGAACTATTTTTTTAATTAATAATATGTTTATCTCTTTTCTTAAATAATGTATTAGCAATAATAAAATTATAAACTAAAATTTCTAATATGGTTCTAATTTTTTTATTAATTACTCCAGAACCGTAGCCAACATGAATATTTCCAAAATCTTTTACCACTCCGCCAACATGTTCATTTAGATCTCCTCCAATAAATTTTTTTTTTCCCAAAAGCTATCATTTGTATCAATTCTTTGGGTGATGCCAAAATAATTTTTTTTTTCACATTTGATACAATTGAAATTTTAATTGGAGTGAAAATATTGCATTTGCTCACTGATGTTTTCATGGTTTCAATTTATTGTTTGTTTCTTTGACTTTAATTGATATTTGCATCGTTTTGATTATATTCCTGAATTTTTTTTATTTGCATGTAAAAAAAGGTCTTTAATGATCTGTAATCCATGACTTTTTAATTTTTTTTGTGCGCCTGCATAAAATGCATCCAAAATTCTAATGTATTTTGCATCACCATTAAGGAAGCATCCTGAAACGTGTTTGGGGTAAGTCCAAAATTGAAGGCAACTACATTTGAATCGAATCTGTGAACAAATACCAGCTCCTATGGCGGGAGCGGGTAAACACGACCACTGAGTCGTATATTCCATCCTATTAAACTCTACAAGTTTTACCAAATAACCCTTATCGTTAAAATTTCATCTTATGGCTAATTCCAGTAAAGCTAACTTGAAAGGTTTTAAAGAGTTATATTTAGACGGTATTGCCCATTAGCGAGGTTCCGAGGGAAAGAAGCTGCTGAAATTTTTATTGCAGCAGTATCAAGCTGATTATTATTGCCAGTCATTCGCACTGTTTAGGTGGAGCTATTGTATATTGTAACTTGTGTTAAATGATATTTACCGTTATCAAACAGTTTTATGTGCTCATAATGTAGTGTCTGGGGCTTTCTGCCAAATTTAGCTATCCATGCCAAGAACGCTTATTGATGACCTATTCTTTCCAGAATGTTCTTGTTTAATACTGTAACCGTCATATTTGTAATCTTAATAGACAATTAAATGTCTTTCTTTGTAATTATGTCTTTTGTGTATGTATCTGTTATCATTAATTTTTTGCCAAAACTTGCAGACCAATGAGATCTATCAACTGGCCTCTGTGGCCTTTTGCTTGCTATCAGCCTGGGTAAGTTTTTGTCCCTGTATTAATTTTTATTAACTTACTTTCTAACAAAGATAAATGATGCTCACACTATCAGTTACTTATGCAGAATATTTTGCGTTAATTTTCTCTTTCTAACAAAACTTTCATGCTGTTATTTCTGAACAGTCTACCATAAAAATATAAATTTTGATTTTTTTAAACATCTGCCTTTTTTTAAGCTTCACATTAAAAAGGAAAAAAAAAAGAAAAAAACAGAATTAAAAACACAGAGCAATAATATTGGCAAAATAAAATATGATCGTCATTTCACTTTTTGTTGTTGATATTTGTTTAATGGAATCTATTACTATGCTAATATTGTCTTATTTTGTGGTTGGTGAACTAGAAGCAACTCTAAGTTTAATTTTAACGTAAATGTCGTTCTTTCTTTTATTAATGTGGCATCATTTCATCACCTAGAATATGCATTTTTTTCATAAGCAACGGGTGTAATTGTTGCTATAGGGTTCCCTATTATGTTGATTCTTCCACGAAAACCTATCTTCTTTGCTGAAGTCACACAATTTTTTAGAACTTTTAACTTGTGACAGATTACTGGGTTGTCGTGGATTGTGAGTGCACGGAGGTGTCTAACCTTGTAAATTCTAGTCTTGCCAAATAACCCAAATTTGGTGTTCCAGGACAACCCTAAATCAATATGAAATATGCACTAGGGGATGTAGCAACTTATTCACTATCCCGACTTGGGTGCTTCTGAGGATAACTCGAGTGCAACTACTAACATAGATTAATGATGGGTTAGTAAAATTGTAGGTTTTGGGAATTGAGCGGGATGATTTCATTGATATGAAAAGCGGGGTATAAATACATGTTACATAAATTATAAAATAGGAATGACATAACACTCATATCACTAGGAATCAATTCCTTTCTTAAAAACCACCCGGAGATAAAAAGGAAAGACTTAAAGTAGGATATACATAAAATAAGAAATAACTAGAAATGAAATAAATCAATACTAATAACTTCTAACACCCCCCTCAAGTTGAAGCATAGTTATTAATCGTGTTCAACTTGGATTTGAATTATTAAATATTGGTTGAGGATGATTCTCTGTGAGAATATCTACTAGTTGGCCAATGCAGTGGACAAATGGAACTCAAATCTCCTTGGAGTTGAGTTTTTCCTTGATAAAGTGACGGTCAATCTCCACATGCTTGGTATGATTATGCTGGATTGGATTATGAGTAACACCGATGACGACTTTATTGTCACTAAACAGCTACAAAGGAACGGTGACCGACATATGTAACTCGCAAAACATGATGTGTAATCAGAGGAATTCACACTCCTATAAGGACAGAATGAAACTCGACTTCAACACTTTTCCGGGGAACTACAAATTATTTTTTACTTTTCCATGTGACAAGGTTTCCCCACACGATGGAGCAATAACTCTAGCTATATTGTCGATCATGGATGAACCCGACCTAATCAACATCCGTATAAACTTCAACAGAGCAAGAGATGTGACGAGAGAACAAAAAACATGAGCTCGATGTGCCTTTCAAGCAGTGGAGGATTCGATGGACAACGATGAGATGGTGTTGGTAGGGGTCATGCATGAACTGACTTACAATAGCAATGACGTGACAAATATACGGGCGCATATGGGCGAGGTAAATGAGTTTACCTACTGGGCATTGGTCATGTGTTTTGTTCACGAAAACAATATTGTGAGCTTCTACCAATTTCTCATTGGGGTCCATTGAGACAGCTGTCGATTTGCAAAGAAATAGATTAGTCTCAGTCAGTAAATCTATTATATAGATGTGCTGGGAAAGGTTAATGCCCCAAGAGGACCAAGCTACTTCCATCACTAGTAAATACCGGAGAGAACCCAAGACTTTCATCTGAAAAGATGCGACCAGTGTGCCTTTAAGAGATTCTAATGTCGGTTGATCATTATCTGTGAGCGCGATATCGTCGATATAGATGATGATGATGATAATACAATCACCAAATGAATGGCGAAAAAATAATATATGATTAGATTGTGCCTGAAAGAAACCATGACCCACTACAACTTGCATAAATTTGCCGAACTAGACCCGTGTGGATTGTTTTAGGCCATATATAGACTTTCGAAATCAAGACACTTGTCCACGAGAAGAAGTATAATTAAAGCCTGGTGAGAGAGACAACACCTCAGCGAGATTGTCATTAAGGAAAATATTCTTGACATTCAGCTGAAATAAGGACCAATCTAGATTCACGATTAGGAATAACAGAACCCGAATGGTATTTGGCTTAGCTAACGGAGCAAATGTCTCTTCATAACAACCCCATAGGTTTGTGAATATCCTTTGGTGACCAACATTGCCTTGTTGCGTTCAAAAGATCAATCAGAGTTAAATTTGATGTTGAAACTCCACCTAAAACCCACCGCTTTCTTTCCCGGGGGAAGATCAACTATGTCTCAAGTTCAAGAGTGATCCTCATAAATTGAGAGAGCATCATTTCAGGCATGGCCGGAGTAGACTCCAAGATCTTTAATGGGGCAGTGGGCTCGACAGTAGGGGCATTTGGATGAGTCTCAATAGAGGATTTTGTACGATGAGTACAAACACAGAGAGAGGATGGAGGTGATGTTGGTCTGGTTGATGGCGAATCTAGTGGGTCCTAGGGTTACCTGGACACAGTGGTCGTAGTAGGTAGAATGTCCAATAGAGTCGTAAAGGGAACAGTTTCCAAAAATTCATTCTCCCTCTCACTTGAGGCTGTGCTAGGGAAGAAGGGAACATCTTTAAAAAAAGACACATCATCACTGAAATAGATTTTATTAGTCGTAGGACGAAGACACATATAGCTTTTTTGAGTGGCAGGATAGTTGAGAAGACACAATTGAGCGGGGATCAAGTTTACTATAAGTGGAGAAGTGTTTCGAGCGAAGGTCGTGCATCCAAATATTTTGGGATTTAATGTGGAGAACTGATTGGTACGAAAACAAAACATCAAGACGGATAGAGGGGTGTGAAGGTTGTGGTTGTTTGTGAGAACTTTGTTGATGAGGTAGGTGGCGGTGAGGACGGCGTCAGAATGCTTAGCAGCATTAGTTTGAAACATAATGGGATGAGCAACATAGAGAAAATTTCCATTTTTTTGCTTGGTTATCTCATTTTTTTTGTGGGGTATCCATACAGGAGCTATGATGGAGGGTGCTCTTACTAACCAATAATTATCTCAATATAGAGTTACAATACTCATGGTCATGGTTGGTCCAAAGGACTTGAATAGGGATTTTAAATTGAAGGAGTGGAAATTTTTGAAAGTGACCGCGACTTTAGATTTGTCTTTTAATATATTGACTCAAGTCATCCGAGTGTGATTATCAATTAGAGTAAGGAACTCACGTTTCTTTGTATAGCTTAGAGTTTGAGAGAGTTTTCATAAGTCACTATGAATAAGTCGAAAATGAGAGGGAGTGTAAGGGTGAGGTAAATTTGGTACACATTGATGCTTAGCTAATATACAAATTTCAAAATTTAAAGAAGATTTTTAATCAATAAACATCAAATGGAACAATTGCTTTACATAGTGAAAACTGTGACGACTCAAACGACAATGTAAAAGCATAATTGGACTTGTAGTAGATTCTTGGAAAAAGTAGAGTCTGGCTACCAACTTATCAGTTCTAATCACCCTTCCTGAACAATGATTCTAAAAAAACACAAAATTAGGAGAAAATGATCAATGCAATCAAGGTCTTACTGATCGATAAGAGTTTACACTCTAGCGAAGGAACATGTAATGCAGATTCTAGTGTCAGTCGACTGTTAATACAACCGATCATTTACTCGAATCAAGGTCTTACTGATCGATAAGAGTTTACACTCAAGCGAAGGAACGTGTAATGCAGATTCTAGTGTCAGCCGACTGTTAATACAACCGATCATTTACTCGCAATGGAATTACAGGAGCCGTCTACAATCTTAATGGAATCTAGCCCAGAGCATGGAGAGTTTCCCAAAAAAAAGTGGGAACACCATGTGGTTCATTGCACTTCAATCAATAATTCACGAGCTGTAAGAGGGAAAGCTAGCGAGTGCCATGGAGATGTTACCTTGGCTAACATGAGAGCTCTACAGACCGGAGGAGAACTAACAAGATCCAACAGTTTAATCAAGTGTTCCATTTGATTCTTAATAGTGTCTGGTGAGTCGGAAATGGTCCTAGTATGGGTCGGCTGAATTGTAGTGGATTCTGAGGTCATTGTGAGACCTTTCGCAGCAGAATATTTTGTTGAAGAATTATTCGCCTGTTTCTCTTGAAGCTTCCAACACTTAACGCGGATATGATAAGGTTTGTGGCAAAAGTCACTTGTGGAACATTGGCTCGTGAGGGTGTGGTAAAGTGTGGAGTATTATTGGAGACCAGACTCGGTTGAAGTACTTGAGTTGTCGAGCATGATAAGACTCGGGTTTTCTTCGCAACGAATCTCAGTAAAAGATATCGGGTTGATGGAAAAGGCCCATGACCCAGTATATGGCCGCAGACTTCATCAAGTTCCTTATTCAAGCTCGCCAGAAATTGGAACATGTGATCCTTTTCCAAAACTTTTTTGGAGAAGGAAGGACCTGCAGGAGAGTCCCAAGTGTAGTTATAGTAGAAGTCACATTCTATTCATAAAGCGACTAAGTTGTTGTAGTACTAGATCACCGTCTTCGATCTCTGTTTAGACTTTTGGTTCTTACTAGAAAATTCATGGAGTTGTTCAAAATTACCTCCGTCCAAGTAGGTATCGCGAATAGCAGTCTAGCGGACAATTGCTGACGAAAGAAACTGGTAAGAATGAACAATAGAGGTCTCTAAGGAATTAATCAGCTATGACATAACCATGGAGTTTTTCACTTTCCACACAACATATACTGGGTCAGTCTTCGGAGGTTCACGTATCATACCCATGAGGTTGTCGAATTTATCCTGACCTTTGACGAACAATGAAACAACTTAAGACCAACAACAACAAAACAAAGCCTTAATCCCACTATGTGGGGTCAACTACATGAATCTTTTTTCTCCATTGTGTCCTACTTAGTGTCATATTTTCATTTTCATTTAACGAAACAACTTGAGACCATTAAAGGAAATTGGAGACATTGAGTTTATGAGTGGTAATAAGAATATTCATGTGGTTTTCAGGTACTCCAGTTTGTGTATAGATTGAGGTAGATGTCGATTCTCCATTGGATTCAAGAAACGCGTCTGACGGAAGCTTGATAAGAATATTCATGTGGTTTTCAGGTACTCCAGTTCGTGTATAGATTGAGGTAGATGTCGATTCTCCACTGGATTCAAGAAACGCGTCTGACGGAAGCTTGATAGCGGAGGAATCAGTCATGGCTCCAATGGAGCCAAAGGAGAGGTTCAAATGAGGAGACATGGCTACCAACAAAAATGTCTGCAGGGAAGGATTTCCAACCGGTAGTTGGGAGATCCGATTAGATAGAATGAAGATTCGGCTGCAGGAAAGGAGTCCGAAGGCTCTTGTGAGGAGGTCTGACAGTGGCTCGGAAAGGCCTACAGGAAAGAAAATCGGTTATAAGAATGGGGTCCGGCTTACGGAAGGTTCGAAGAGGAGTCCAACTGCAGGAAGGGGCTTTGGTTGCTGGAGAAGGCAAGGAATGGAGGCTATAGGGAAACAAAAGAATATTCCGACAGCTAGAGAAGAATCTCAGGGGCTAGGGTTAGATCCCTTGTTTTAATACCATATAGGTTTTGGGAATTGAGCACAAATGATTTCATTAATATGAGAAGGAGGGGGGGGGGGGGGGTAATAAACACATGTTACACGAATTATAAAATAGGAATGACACCACACTGATATCACTAGGGATCAATTCTTTTCCTGATAACCACCTAGAGATAAAAGAAAAGATATAAAGTTGGAAATACATAAAATAGGAAAAATCAGAAAGGAAATATATCAATACTAATAACTTCTAACAAAAATAATAAATTATGAATAAGCTTTAGTAGTTTTTTAATAATCATTTAATAATTTTGTATTTGTTGTATACCATAAATATGGAAATATATAATAAATAATTAAGGTTTGTAATAATATGTTATAATTATGATGGGGGTACTCATTGATATTAATTGTTATGAAGTCCCAATATGCTGTTAATCATGGTAGGATTATTTAAGGATCAGTAAGTCCTTACCTTTATTATTGGCAGTGTATCCATTGAAAAGCCAATGAGCTGAGCATTTTATTTGGCCTAGACTAATCTAAACGAATAGAGAATATAATTGTTCAAACCCATATTGTTTACTAGTTTAGCTCGTTTTTTGAAGTCATCTTGAACTAGCTCAGTATGTTAGCATGTGCAAACATTCTTAAATGAAGGTTTGTGTGACAGGTAAACTAGTTCAATTGCCCTTCTGGTCTCTCTATTTCCAGTAGTTGTATGGTTGCATACCACTATCAAGGTATATGCATCTATGGTTGCATAATAATTTCTTGACTGGTAATAAAACTTTATCTGTCTTACAAATTTTTACACTCTAAAATGGTGAGCCAGTGCATTCCAATGGTGCGTTAGCCTTATTTTTATCATTGACTGGGCATACCATGGTTCTCATTTAGCTATCATTGAATTCAATGCATGCTATTGTATTGATCTTGGTTGAGACTAGGACCTAGAGAAAGGCCAATGGAAAGTGTAGAATTCTCTCTCTCTCTCTCTCTTCTTATTTTTGGCCGTACCCTTTTTTTTTTGGAGGAAGCCAGTTCAGATTTAATATTTTGAGGAACAATTCAAAGGGTTGTAATTTTTCAAGTGTCTAAATGTGTAGGGATGTTGTTAATATTTAGGGATTGATGAGAAATTTAAAAAATGTGACGGACAGGGCCAAAAATTATCCTGAAACTTGCGCCTATCAAATTAGCGAGATTTGAATACAGACAAATGATCTTTCTATGATGGATGTGATAAAGCATCGGTGACAAAATTGTAGATTAAGTTGGAAATTGAAAGAAAAAAGAAAATGATGCTAAACAGTGAATCCTCAAGTTGTATGTTGAATCTTCAAGTCATCTAAATTACTTAAAATTTGTGTTCTAATTTTTTAAAGGATATAACTTTAAGAAAACAAAAATCTGGGCCACGTGTAATTTTTATTCAACGCTTCTAAGTAACTACCTGAAGGCTTGTTGCATATTAATCTGCATGAAATTAGTCAATAATATGAAAGGTAGATAATTCCTAATAAATATAAAATGCTGATACTTGAAGACTATTAAGCTTGATCATAGGTGATTAAATGATGAACTGGATCTTGGGAGGAGGAATGTTCTCTTTGCAATAGTAAGAGGTGGAATCTCACCGGAAGTTTGAAGTAGTTGTAATGCATAATTGTTGCCAATAGAAGCATTGGCAACAAAACTGCGATATGGTTTGATCTACAAGGACTTTTGTTCTCTTTGCAATAGTAAGAGGTGGAATCTCACCTGAAGTTTGAAGTAGTTGTAATGCATAATTGTTTCCAATAGAAGCATTGGCAACAAAACGGCGATATGGTTTGATCTACAAGGACTCCACCTATAGAACAACTATAATACTACAAGCTTGAAGGTGCATTGACTTAAGGTTTGTTTGGGGCAGCTGTAGCTTAATAATAAGCTGCAGCCGAGCAGCCGGCTACGCAGAAGCTGCTGCGGATGAGCTGATTGTCTGTTTGTTTTTGCAATTTGAAAACAACTGTGCTGCATTTGTTTCTAGACGAATGATCATTCTGCCCCTGTATAGTAACGTTTTTTCCAGCAAAATTTTTCATACCATACATTTTATACTTTAAAAGTAAAAATTCAATGCATAACATTACAAAATAAAAATAGACACCTTTCTTAACAATGAGTAACATGATTACTAAAATTAAAAAAAAATTTATTAAAATAACAATTAATAATATGATAATATTATTTTAAAATATCGTCATCTCAACACATCCACCAACACATCCTCTAACACAAACACAACCACGCACCAACCACAATCTCCTCAACACCACCACCTCCACACATCCACCAACACATCCTCTAACACAAATGCAACCACACACCAACCACCACCTCCACAACACTATCACCTCTACATATTCACCTACACATCCTCTAACACAAAAACAACCACACACCAACCACCACAATACCATCACATCCGCAACACTACCACCTTCACACATTTACCAACTCATTCTCTAACACAAACACAACCACACACCAACCAACACCTCTGCAATACTGTCACTTTCACACATCCACCAACACATCTTCTAACATAAACACAACCACACATCAACCACCACTTCGACAACATCATCATCTCTACACATCCGCCAACACATCCTTTATCAAAAACACATCCACCACAACACCATCACCTATACACATCCGCCAACACATCTTCTAGCACAAATATAACAACACACCAACCATCACCTCCGCAACACCACCACCTCCATACATCCACAAGCACATCCTCTAACACAAACACAACCACATAAATTACTCCCTCCACAACACCACCACCAACTTATAATCTAATATAAACATAACCACACACAACATCACCACCTCCACACACAAACCAACGTACATCACCACCAAACATCAAAGGTAAAGTAAAGGCCCATTACATATTTTTCATTTTTAGGATACCACATACAAGGCACTCGAAACATTGCTAACAACAAATTTTATTTTTCATTTTTAGGATACCACATACAGGGCACTCAAAACATTGCTAACAACAAATCTAACAACAAATTAAGCACCCACTTGCAGCCATTTCTCAAACTCTCACTCAAACATCAAAGGTAAAGATAAAGTTCCATTCCATATTTTTTATTTTAAGGATACTACATACAGGGCACCAGAAACATTATTAACAACAAATCAAGCTCCCTCTTTCAGTCATTTCTCAAACCCTAACACAAACATCAAAAGTAAAGATAAAGCCTCATTCCATATTTTTTTTATTTTAAAGATACCACATACATGTTGCTACCACATGTTGTTGTTAGCAAATTCACCACCATTTATCATCCATTTCTCAAATTTTGACTCAAATATCAAAATTCTTGATAACATCCCAATCTGTATTCATAAAATACAAAGCAAACAAAATATTGCTATTCCAAAATTCAACATCAACTTGTATGTATTTCTCAAATTCTCACTCAAATATGAAATTCATACTGGGTAGAGCAAAACAAAAATCATCTTTTGGGGTGATAGGTATGTAATTATACCAATCAAACCAAAACCAACATAACAAATCTACAAACCGAACAGACCAAAATACAACTGAAATCGCAAAGCATAAAGCTTCAAAATCATAAAACAAATCCATTATGGATGCAACATGAAGCATCAAAATCATCAATCGAGCATATCAAATCGAAAATCACTAAACTGGGCAAACAAAGAAATCAGGATGTGGAAACCAACAACCAAACCAAAAAGCATTGTGCAACAACATTTGCATAATCATAAAGCCACCGAATAGATAAGACAAAGATTATTGGAACAAAGTGGAGAGGTAGAAGAGGGACTACCACACAGAGCCCATGATGCACACAACCACCAAACCGAGGTGAAGAAGATAATGGACAGGGAAAGTGAGAATAGAAAGCTTACAACAATAACCACCAACCGAAGTAAAGGAACGGACGCACAGAGCATAGAGTGCACAGAACCACCAAATCGAGCCGCAGAAGAGAAAGGGGAGGTAAAAGTATGTAAGGGTCACCAAAACAACTACTCGCAACCAACAAGAGGCATCCGAAAACAACGCCTAGCCACTGGAGTCACGGATTCAAAGGAGAGTGGTTCCTAGGGCAGAAGAGATGCGAGAGAGGGAGCCATGGGGCCGAGAGGGGCAATGGGATGATACTTAATGCAAAGAAACGTGGGCCGCGGGGTTGAATCTGCGGCCGCATTTTAACGCAGATTATTTGGAGAAGCTACAGCACTGCAGTAACCAAAAACCTCAGTCGGCTTTTTAAAAATGCACCGCACTAAATAAGCTGACCCAAACGGACCCTTAGTAACATGTTGCATCAGTAGGAGAGCCAATAACGTACAAAAAATCAAATTTAATGTGTCCAATTTAGTGCATGGTACTGTTGGAAGTTGTTTAAATTCAATCAGGCATGCACAATCTTGGTATCTAACAACTCAAAAAGAATAAATAATATTATTATTAACTTGCTCTCAATTTGATATCAAGTTAATATGAGGTGGAGTTTTCTAAATCTCAGATTTTTGCATGACATTGGATTTACCGATTGATGATTGAAATGATGTATTATCTCCGAAGATGATAAATTTTCACTCTTAGTATAGTGTTTTTTAGAAGGAGCGTTGCAGATATTCAGAGAAATTTATAATGGCTCTAATCTTTATTTTCTATTTTTCTTCTTTTCTTTTCCATTACGATAAACGCATTTTTTCTTTTTTAAATTCAAGAAATATATGTACTTTTTTATTCTTGTTTGTACAATAACTTCTTAAGAAAAACTTACAGAAAATATTTTTTATGACAATTGTCATTTGGAATAATTCCATGATGTGCTGCTTATAAATTTCCTGATATTATAGAGACATTGTGCTTTGATTTGCTTGTATTATTATTTTTTATTAAGTTCCCTGATATATGCCACTACTTTCAGGGCAGTGATAGGCTTGGTATTAGCCTTGAGTTGGGTTCATTTGTTGCTGGAGTCATGATCTCCACGACTGGTTTTGCACAGCATACCTTAGAGCAGGTATTCCTGTAGCTTTTGATTTTACTCTTTGATAATTGATTATATTCATCAAACTGGTAATATGACTACATTATGTGGTTTTCTTTTAACCACGGCACTATTAGAACATCTATTCACTAGATTTCAGAAGAGGGGACGTAACATACTCATTGAAGGGATCTTTTATATTTTTACGAAACAGTAAAACATTTTTTTTTTGTTGGTGTGAAATGTTTCAATCTGCGCCTTTGGTTTATATCATTTGTTTGCTTAGTTTGTGTATTACTTCAAATAGGTGGTTATGCCTGTGTGCATGTGGGTGTATGTGTACTTACCTGTCTACTCTATGAGAACTGCTGGGACATAAATGCTGTGTTTATCTTCCTAATGTTAGCTAAAGCACAATTATCACTCTTTTATCAGTAACATTTAGCTTGTGATGTTTTTGAAGATTAGCTTTATTATGTTCTGTTGGTGAATGATTGGTTATTTCATTCTTTCTGCTTGATGTGGCGAAGTTTCTCTGTTATATGTATTTTTAGTTTTGGCTTATTATCATTGTTGTTGTGTATTTAAGGTCGAACCAATTCGCAACCTATTTGCAGCTCTCTTCCTTGCTAGCATTGGAATGCTTATACATGTTCAGTTCTTGTGGAACCATGTCGACATACTATTTGCATCTGTCATCTTGGTTGTGATAGTCAAGACCATTGTCGTAACAGGAGTTATCAGAGCCTTTGGCTATAATTTCAGGACATCATTTGCTGTAAGCATCATTGGTTTTGCTTTGCTATGGTGAAGCATCATTGGTTTTGCTTTGCTATGGTGAAGCATATCACCCCTAAACATGGTAACATTCTTGATTGTTCCATCCTTATTTGACTCTTTTTTCCCAATTACAGGTGGGTCTTTCATTGGCACAAATTGGAGAATTTGCATTCATCCTGCTAAGCCGCGCCTCAAATTTTCATCTTGTTGAGGTAACTTGTCCGATTTTCTCTATGAATGGTTAAAGCTTGTGTCTAGGATGCTAAATATGTTTCTAATCATGATTATCAGGACCTTTTCCCTTGCTATGTTGGGAAAGAATTTACTGAAAACTTAGGGTCTTTTTTGATGTTGGGATTGAGTGAAAGAAAATGAAAGAAGGGTAGATAAAGCTCATATCTAGAGCAGCAAATGCATAAGCAACCAACGAATTATTTGGATTTAATCTCATTTTTTTTAATCATTAGTAAAAAGGTCAAAAGTAAATGTAGTTTAGAATCGATAATTTTTTATCACCTACTCTTTTTTTATGTCCCTAGAAAAGAAGAGCCTTTGTTCTTATGATTAGATATGTGTGTATGTTTGTCAGAAACATGTTTTCTATGTTGCAATGCGTGCCTTAGTATTGTTAAGCGAATAGCATTATTGTTTCTAGAAGCTACCTCCTTCAATTGGCCACTCCATGAATTATTTGTTTGTATTTGTATGTATGCAGGGAAAAATGTATCTCTTACTTTTGGGAATAACCGCTTTTAGCTTGGTAGGCCTCTTTTTTCTTCCCTGTTCAATATTAAGATGGATCTGAGTGTCGCTACTATACATGCTCTTGCCTTTGCCTATTGCTACAGATAACAACTCCTCTGATGTTCAAAATCATACCTGCTGTTCTTCACCTTGGCAAATTAATGCGTTGGTTTCCTGCAGAAAGTAAGTAGAGTAAATTTTGTTTGCTTTAGTTTGATCCTTTTTCATGATGACTGATGTGCTTGTTTTTTTATATATTTCATTTACTCGGGGTTGTTTGGGATATCTTTTCATTTTCATTTTGTCTTTTATTTAATTTTTCTTGTTAATATGAATTAATAATATAGTTGATATATTGAATATATTTTATTTATGCTTTTGTTTAATATCATATCAGTTGATTACTTGATTGTTTTTGTCTTAGATATTGAAATATCATATCAGTTGATTACTTGATTGTTTTTGTCCCAGGTATATGGCTTTTTTTCAATAAATATCACATAAGTTAATTTATTTTTTTGTCTTAGATATTGAATTTTTTTTTTCCATTAAATATCACTTAAATTGTCTTGTGGTTCGGATGAGACCGGTGGCGCCATGGTTGGAGGTGTTGGTGGCCGAAGTGGAGATGCTATCAAGCACTACATGGGCCAGCAGCAGCATGGGAATGGTTGGCTTGGAGTTAATATTTTGAAAATAATATACACTTAAAATTTATTTGTGTTTTTGTAAATGTAAACAGCTTGTTTTGTCTTTACAAATTATAAAAAAAAAAGCATGTGCAAAATACTGACCGAATATACTTTGTCCTGATTAGAAAAATAGATTCAGAAGTGTTGCCAAATAGTTTCTTAGCTTCATTCTTTCAAAAATTTCCATCATTTCTAGTTCTTTTAAAGCTCTTTGTTATTAGTAGCACTTGTTATTCCACTGTTATAGTAACTGCAACACTTCCTATCTCCCTTTTTTTTATGGAGCAAAGACAATTATGCTTGATTTTTTGGTTGGCTGACTTAAGTGGCCACTAAACTTTATCTTGTGCACGCTCAAATGTGAAGTTGTTGTGGAAGATATTCCTGGTGTTGTGATGTTAACTGTGAAGTTTGATTCTCTTCTATATTTTTATTCCAAAGTTAAGATAAAATGTCTTAAATTTTTCTGTAAGATTTTGGAAGAGAATTTGATGCTGGTCTTATTCATATCAAAGTCTAAAATGGCTACAAAACTCGAGCAAGGGTGTTCTTTCTTAAACTGCTTCATACCTATCTTCTTAAGACCATCTATAAGAAGTAGATGAAATCATGGTTGCAAGGCTTGTGGTTAGTGGTAATAGTCGCAGAGTAGCAAAATACAAAAAGGCTTGAGATAACATAATATAATATTATTTATATATATTATTTTATTTATTTTTTTTGAAAGCCCAAAAGGGCTAATATAGTAAATAGAAAGAAAGATACGGATACAATGTGTGGGAGGGCTCAAGCATGACACCCTGCCTACTCAAAAACCACAAATGATTCTAAAACTAGAAAAAATAAAAAAATACATTAGATACTTAAATAAGAAGTCTAACAGTGTCGAAATACATAGTGTCAAGTGGCTAGAGAGCAACCAAATTTGGTCTTGCCTCTGCCTCTAGTTCTAGGAAAGGAGCAAGCTAATAAGCTGGTAAGATGATCTTCATTGCCAGTAATAACCAATGTATATATATATATATATATATATATATATATATATATGACGGATGGAGGATATAGAAAATGGAGAGATAGAAAGGGGATTTAGAAGAGATATTTAGTGAGATAAATCAAAAAAAATATTTGGGTGTACAATATTTTCATCATATAATTTGCGTGTCTATTAGTGGAATATTCTCTTATTGTGTGGTCATGGGTTTAGATGAATTTTATAGAACAATGCAAATCGTATTGTTATTTATCATTTCAGAGTATTTTATTTATTTTCGTGTTCTTTAATACATTTGGATGCAATTTTTCATTGGTTTTGAGGTTTTATGGGCAAAGTAGAAACAAAGGTGTCAGATGATAGGGGAGTTAGAATCAATGTGGAATGAGGCTGTCAAGCCTTGGCTACTTGTCATAGTAGGAGAGCAATCAACAATTGGCATGGACAATTAGAGATAGGCACCAATGTGGTGTTGTTGGGACGGACTGGCAAGATCTTGGGGGCAACATGAGTTGAAAATAGTGAAGGCAACAAGGTGCAAGGTTTTGCAGTGACTTTTCTATCAGAAGGTGGAGTTTTCCTAGTTATTGGTAGTGGGCCATAGTGGGGCTCTTGGCATAAGATCAAGGACGAGATATTAAGTTCTATATTGGTTCAAAGACTGATGTTTGCTGTTGGTCACATCTGGTGATCAATAAGTACATTGATAAAATTAGAAGTTAGTGAGGCTGTTAGTGATATGAGAATTGACTTGCAAAGGTGGAGTTTGTGGTTAATTGGAGGTCTGATAACAGTTGGAGTTATAGCCAAAGCAATGGAGAGAGCTTGATAGTGAGCTTAGCTGAGGATGCTAACGACAGGTCCGATTAACTGAAATTTGATAGTTGGAGTTTGGAACTTGAAGTTTAAAATTTAAGATGACAAGTTTACAATGAAGGATTGTGATATTATGAAGCCTTAGTCTACCCAACCAATAACATATGCTTATTGGAGGCATGTGCTCCCTTTGGTCTGCCAACACCCTCGTGGAAAGCCTCTCTTGCCTCCCTCATTTTTTATTTGCTATATTTTTATGGAGTAAGTGACTCAGGGCTAAGGTGCCAACAGGCCAAATCGGCTGGCAATAAAATCCTGCAAGGCAGACCGGTACAACAGGACCGGGAGCTGGACCAAGCAGGATTCATACGGGGCGGGCCAGCCCCCTCTATTACCTTCCTTACACAATGTCCTCTATATGGGAAATTTTTAATCACTGCTTCTGGATTTGGACTGCCGCCCACTCGTTTCCTTTTGTGTGGGAGATTCCTTTCCATTCCTTCTCCATGTAAGTTATTTTCTGGTTTTAGGATTCAGTTTTTGCTTGGTGTTGTGTTCAAATTTCTCATTTGGAGTCTTTTCTCCCTTGCTAGGGTTGTATCTGATGACGGATGGTGCTTCAGTTGTATCTCGCTCCGAAGTGGTGTTTTATCCTCCCTTATCTTCTTCCCCAACCTGTTCCCTGAATCCCCATAGGTCGTCGACTACCTCCTCTCCATCTCTAGCCTCCTAGCCACCCATACTACAATTGTCCCTACTGTTCAGGTCACTTCCTAGTCTGTTGAACCCCTTCCCCAACCTTCCTATTTGTTGTGCACCACTCCAAACCCTTCTCCACATTAGGCCACCTCATTATAGTCATTAGTCGAGCTGTCCTAGCCTCCTTCCCCCGCAACCACCCTTCACGTTTAGCACACCTTTTGGCCACCACACTTCATCCTAACCGACCTCTCAATTGTCAGCCCTTCCCCCATACCCTTACCACGTTGTTCGACACCAATACCACTCGCAGATTGTCTTATCTGGACCTAGTCAAAAAATGATTGTTATTGTCTTTCCCTTTCCATCTGCATGTGTTGTAATCCTCATTCAGTGCTAATAAAAGTTTGTTTTTTGATTTCTCATAATTTATGAACTAGTTCTGGTATCAAAGTTAGCTCAATACTAGTCTCATCCTAGGGTTTCCTAACACCCGCTCCTACCCAAATCACATCCACTAAAATTTTTCTTTCCATTTCATAGCTATGCCACCACGAAAGGATATGTCGGACTCTACCTCAAAAGAGATTCAACAGGAAATTTGTTGCCTGCAGCAGAGGCTAGTAGAGCTGGATGATGATACCCAGGGAGAGATTACCTTCGACCATGATCTGGAGAGTCGAAGCGGAGAGGGACGAGGATCTAAATCCGCTCCACGGGGAAGATCACTGTGACGAGGAATATCGACCATGTTGTTTCGGTATCCAATATCAGAGGAGGCTAAGCGAATGCACCACTTATGGAGGCCAACAAAATTTTGGCATCAAGATGAACCTCCCAGAATTGGAGACATGGACCTCGATGAGTTTTTTGACTGGATGCAATCAATTGAATGTATTTTTTAGCATAAGGATGCGCCAAAGGACAAACAAATCAAGCTAGTTGGGAGAAGATGAAGAAGACAATGCAGAAGAAATACCTCTCACCTCAATATTGCCAGGATATTTTTTTGAAACTCCACAACTTACAACAGCGGGTTTTTTCAGCTGAAAAGTTCACGGCCTAGTTTGACTACTTGCAGCTGGAGTATGAGCTGACAGTGCCAGAGGAGCATATGGTAGCTTGATACCTCAGAGGCCTAAAGCCTGCTATTAGTAACATGATGCAGTTACGACCATACTGGATGTTGGGGGATGATCAGACATTGACCTTGAAGGTGGAGAAGCGACGGATGCAAAGTAGGCAACAATCGTCTTTCAAACCACCACCTTCAGCTAAGCAGTCATCTGTAGCTTTTGCAGTTGATAAGGGCCTTGGGAGGAAATAACAAAGCCGGACAAGGAACTAATCAGGCAGAGTGAGAAGAAGCCAGAGAGGTGTGGCTCCTCCAATATAGTGTCAGTCAGGAATTGTTTCAAGTGTCACCTCTACAGTCACATAGCTTCCAACTTCCCTATGAGCCAAGTCATCACTCAAAGAGTAGGGCACCTTCGAGGAGTTTGACGAGTCAGGGATAGTTTTAAAGAAGTGCTTCAACTCCACGGAGACGAGGGAGAAGCATTAGTCATTCGACGAGTTTTGCAGTCCGAGCTAGAGCGGGACCGATCCTGGTTAAGCCATAGTATTTTTCACAGCAAGTGCATTGTTAGGGGCAAGGTTTGGAACTTAATCATATCCATAGTGAGAGCTACGAGAACGTGGTGTCCATGCTTATGGTGAAGAAGTTGGGATCAGACACGCAGAAGCATCCTCAATCATATTCTCTTACCTAGCTGGAAAAAGGAAATGAGATACATATACATCAGCAGTACCTAGTTGGCTTTTCCATTGAGGATCAGCTACTAGAACAAGTATCATGCGATGTGGTTCCTATAGATGTCTGCTGCATTATGTTGGATAGGCCTTGATAGTTTGACCACAAGACTCAACGCTTTGGTTTCAAGAACACTTATTCCTTCAAAAATATGTGAAACTTATTGTCTTGTTACTAGTTAAGGATACAAAAGGCGGGAGCAATACAATGGCGACATTAGTTCCTCAGACCACTTTCCTGCAATCAATTAGAGAGGCCCCCGTAGCACTAGCATTAGTTCTCCTGAAGGGAACAAAGGAGCAAAGTGCGGTAACAGCACTACTGCAACCACTACTACAGGATGTTATGACTGTCGGTCTATCATAGGAGCTACTGCCATTGAGAGACGTCCAACACACCATAGTCCCTATACCATGATTGGTATTGCCACACCGACCTGTCTACAGATTGAGACCTGCGGAGTACGAGAAGCTAGAACGACAGGTGTGGGATCTCATTACAAGGGGAGTAGCCAGAGAAAGCACCTGCTCGTGTATTGTTCCTGCCTTAATGGTGTCAAAGGACGGGTTGTGGCGGATGTGCTTCAACAGTCGGGCCATGAACAAGATCACCATCAATTACCATTTTCTCATATCCCGCTTGGATTATCTTCTAGACCAGTTACACGGAGTCACTATCTTCTTCAAGATCAACTTGCACAGTTGGTATGGAGTCACTATCTTCTTCAAGATCAACTTGCACAGTCGGTATCACTAAATACGGATGAGGCCAGGAGACGAGTGGAAGCCTGCCTTCAAGACACTGGATGAGCTTTACGAATGGGTCGTTGTGTCTTTCGGCCTATCAAACCCACACAACACTTCATGAGATTGATGAACCAGGTATTTCAGGCTCACATTAGGAAATTTGTCGTGGTTTACTTTGACTGCATTCTAGTATACAACTGATCGGAGGAGAATGACTTGCATCACCTGAAGGCAGTATTCAAGATAGTGCAAGCCTGGCAACTATATGCCCGTCCGAAGAAATGTCATTTCATGACAAGCCATGATGCTTTCTGGGTTACATCGTATCTAGTGCAGACATTCAGATGGATCCCGCAAAGATAAAGGCTATTATCAGCTGGACCGCACCGCAATCGTTCACCAAGCTGAGGTAATTTTTGGGGCTAGCATTATTCTACAGGAAATTCATCAGGAACTTCAACACTATCACCTCCCCTTTGACCGAACTTTTGAAAAGGGTGTTGCTTGGACAACAACAGCTCAGGGCAATTTTGACACTAAAGTAAAAGGTGTCCAAGGCACCCGTGCTAGAATTACCAAACTTCAAGCAACTTTTCGAGGCAGAATGTGATGCTTTCGGCATAGAGAGAAGAGTAGTATTGAGCCAGAGAGGACACTCCATCACTTTCTTCAGTGAAAAGCGGAATGAGTCTAGGAGGAAATACTCAACTTACGACAAAAAATTTTACGTCATTTTGAGAGCCCTAGAGCATTGAAGTCATTACCTATTGACGAGCGAGTTCAAATTGTTTACGGGTTAAGAGGTCTTAAAATTCTTCAATAGGTCAGAGCAAGTTGAAGGGCCAACAAACCACCTGGGTGGAATTTCTAGCCTCATTCTAGTTCATGCTTAAGCACAAGGTGGGAAGTCAGAAACGCGTAGTAGATGCACCAAATCGTCGACATCTTTTAAACTCATCCATGTAGGCTCAAGCTGTGGGTTTTGAGGTCGTAAGGGATCAGTACGATGCAGATGAGGACTTTGAGGACATTTGGGAGTAATGTCAGGAAAAGTCGACGAGACAATATTACCAAACAGTTGGATATTTGTTCCACCAAAGTCGGTTGTGCATTCCCAAGTGTTCACTGAGAGAGGTCATTATCCAGGAGAACCATAGTGTAGGATTAGCAAACCACTTTGACAGAGAAAAACTTTGGCCCTCGTAAGAGAGCATTTTCTTTGGGCTCCGGCTGACAAGAGATTTTGAGCGACATGTCAAGCAATGCAGGACTTGCCATCTAGCTAAAACGAGAGGCCAGAACTTAGGATTGTACACCTAACTTCAAATTCCAAAGGCACCGTGGATGGACGTCAACATGGATTTCGTAGTGGGACTTCCAAGGACCCAACCGAACAAGGACTCTGTTATGATTGTGGTAGATATATTCTCCAAAATGGTTCATTTCGTACCCTATCACCGGACACTAGATGCGTCTCATATCGTCGATGTGTTGTACTTCAGGGGCATTGTAAGGTTACACGAAATCTCAGGACCATCACCTCCGACGTGAAATTCCTGAGCCATTTCTGGAGGACACTATGGGGAAAGCTAAGCGTTAAGCTTCAATTCAGTTCAACAGTTCATCCACAAATAAATAGATAGACAGAAGTAGTAAACAGGAGCCTCAACAAACTAGACATGGATTTGGATTGCTGCCCGCTCCTTTCTATTTGTGTGAGAGATTTCCTTTCTATTCATTTCTTTTTTCTTCTTTATGTAAGAGTGTATAAATTGTTTTGTGTGAGAGATTTCCTTTCTATTCATTTCTTTTTTTTTCTTTATGTAAAAGTGTATAAATTGTTTTTTTTTTTGTTGTAGGGTTCAATTTTTTGCTTGTTGCTCTGTTTCAATATCTCATTTGGAGTTTTTTCTCCTTTGCTAGGGTTGTATCCGACAACGGATGGTGCTTCAGTTGTATTCCGCTCTGTGTTGGTGTTTTGTCCTCCCTTATCTTTCTCCCCAGCCTGTTCCCTACATCCCCATAGGTCCTTGACCACCTCCTCTCCATCCTCAAACTCCAGGCCGCCCATCTACTGCAGCAGTCCCTGCTGTCCAGGTCACTTCCTAGCTAGCCAAATCCCTTTCCCAGCATTCCTACCTAATGTCCACCACTCCAGACTCTTCCCCACATCAGGCTGCCCCACTACAGCTATTAGTGGGACTTTCCACGCCCTCTAGATTGCTTACCAGCCCCCGTCAACCCTTCGCCTGCAGCCGCCCTTAATGTCCACCACTCCAGACTCTTCCCCACATCAGGATGCCCCATTACAGCTATTAGTGGGACTGTTCACGCCCTCTAGATTGCTTACCAGCCCCCGTCAATCCTTCGCCTGCAGCCGCCCTCCCAGCCCTAGCTGGGGATTGGTTGTTGTCTCTCCCTTTCCCATTTGTGTCATGTTAAAACCTTCATTCAGTGTTAACAAAAGTTGCTTTTTCGTTTCTGATAATTTCTGATCTAGTTCTAGTATCTGTAAGGTGCATATTTTCAAAACCATGGTTAGTTTTTTTAAAATTTTGATGGCCTCAATTTTGCTGATGACTAGTTCTGTGAAAGATCAAAGAGCTCTAGAAGTAGTCGGGAGGGCTTAATATTAAGATCAAGTGGCCGCTGTTCTGATTATGAGTCTATAATGGAAGGTTTAGAAGATTGGTGCCGGGCTTTAGAGAGTAGGAAGGGATTTCTTAGCTAATGTTTGGAGACAGCTACTGAAGGAGTTGTTTCACAAGAACTATGGCGATGAGAATGGTTGCCGAGGTCCGGAAAGATACGTAACTGATGACAAAAGAGTGGCAACTATATTTGTTTTGTTTCTAAATGCTTGATATAATGGAGATTTAGGGAAAATATGGTGTAATGTTATAAGGTTGGGAAAATCAAAGCAGTTACACGCTAGAAATTATTTCACGCGGTTCTCGCAAACTGGACTCGACGGTTCACTGGTCGAACTGGCGGTTTGAGGTGATTTGAAACAATTTGATGCTAAAGTGGCTTTATTAGATGCTGTGATCGAACTACTAACCGGTTGAACCGGTCAGTTCGATTTTCAAAATATTGCAACTTTTAGAGTTGAGCAGCTTCCTTCCTGTGGGAACCACGGGTTGAAGTGTTAAGATAAGTTAGTAATAATATACCGCTTAATTTGCAGCCTACTGGAACCACGAGAATGACTGTGATGGAACCCTGCACTCCGTAATCTCGCACCATCACGCGTTCTTTAGTTACACATTAGGAACGCTCGATAGGTATGTTGTGAGCAAAGCTTTTTAAATGTCAAAACCAAGCCTTTTCAATATAGAAAAATTTAAACGATGCGTAAATAAAAATTCAAACCATGCTCAATAAAAATAACTAATATTTTTAATAATAGTAAATAATTATTTATTTTTGAGCTAAACACGGGTTTTGATTCAAACAAACGAGTATGAATCAAGCCGAAGACAAATAGGTTACTCACAAGCCATTTCGAACGCGAGCAAAACATGAACAAATCTTGAGCTTTCTCAAGTTCAGTTCGTTTACACCCCTGAGTGTATCTAGTGTTTCAATGCCATAATAAGTTACACCTTAAACTTCCCTAAGGTTTTTTTATAATGGTTAGGGAGATCATTTAATGCTCATAAGGGTGGAATGACTTATCCTCCCATCTTCGACATGTAGCTTTTCCTAACATTGCTTCATCCCGGTGTCCTAGAGTATACCAAGTTATTGTGATCATGGAGGGTCATTTTTATAATGGTTATTGGTTGCTACAAGGACTATGATGGAAAAATTGGGTTTTTCCAAATGGAGTAGATTGCCGGTACTACTTACAAAATCATAGCCTTGTTGGAAGCTCCTGAAATTCCGTTAATCGCATTGAGCTCTCGATCAAATTACTATTTGACAGTCTTGACAAATTTCTCTTGGATTGCCTTTAAACAGGTTCTACTAGATTTGCCTATTTTCCTCTCAGCTTTTATGTTACCAATTTTTCTTGTTATTTTAGAACATGATAAAATCTAAAAATACAAGGGTGCTCCAATAAAATCTAGATCAATTATTTGGCATTAGTTCTCACGTGCAAGAAAAGTTTTGTAAAGCTGTTTGGATTGTTGCAAAGAGCTATGTCTAATGCCTAATGGCGCTATGTACACCATCTACAACTATGATGACCTTTCAAGGAGTTATCATTATGTTGGTTAGTGCTTGATGGCTCTCACCTCCCAGACAATGGGTGTCATCATTAAAATGGAACATTTACATTTGTACCACACAATTCTTATGCATTTACATATTTTACACCTAAACTTGGTTGTAAGTGTTAGACATGTATATACATAGAAATTGTGTGATATGTATGTAAATCTTCCCATTAAAATTCATATTTGTAGGGTGCTATCATCTCCATCAAACATCAAAAAGTGGCCTCTTCGAAAGTAAATGCTTCAAGATGCTCTCCTCTTGAATGATTGGAACAATTATTGAAATATTATTGTTAGACTGATTATCACCACCTCCATTTTCTCTTAACAAACAATTATAGCCAATATTTTAATCAGGTAGCCTTAAAAAGCTGTGGCCCTTTTCTCTTTGATGATGGGAATAATTACGCGGCAAGCTCATGTTCTTGTCTTTTATGATTACCACTATTAAGTATGTAGCATGTCCCTTTGAGTTGAATACTCAAGCTTACAATGTGTAATTGAAACTTCCATAATATAAGAAGAGAGGGAAGGCCCAAATGTTGAAAGCAGGATTGAATATTGACATTTTTGCTACAATTTGATTTGTATTTTTCTTATGTGATATGTTTGCTTTTTTGTTTTCATTCTGATTTCAACAATGATGGTAAATGCGTAACTTGAAATTAAACATTATCCTGTGAAAATTCT
>NW_018164502.1:352548-386708 GCF_001263595.1 Phalaenopsis equestris | reverse complement strand
TAACTTGAAATTAAACATTATCCTGTGAAAATTCTGGTTTTGGTTTCATCTAAATATATATGGCTTTGTTAAATCTATTTTATAAATCTTATATATTAAGATATCTTATGTCACTCAATTTTTCACGGTAATAATAATCAGATGATACCAATTCCGTCGATAACTCATTTGTGATTTATTTGCTGTTTTTTTTTTTTCTAATTAGATTTGGCACATATCATCGAATCTCTGATTAGTTTCTGCTTTTTTATTTTAGGGAAATTTACATACACACCACACAATTCTCATGTATTTCCATATATAACACCCAAAATGTGATAATTGCACTTATTAACACTTTGGTGTCATAAACTTGTGTATGAAAAGATGTATTTCACCTTTAAAATGATAGTAATAGGGAAATTTTTTGTTTTGATATTAAAGATTTGAGTGATACGTTTGTAAATAAGAGTTTTTAGGTGTTACATATGTAAATACATAAGAATTATATGGTATGTATGTAAATGCCCCTCTATTTTAAACTGACTTCAAACTTATGTTTCAACTGGTTGCTTGTATTATCAGGAGAGAACAATCAGGAATGAAATTTGTAGAGTGGCTCTACGGCATTTTCTTTAGTCCGTCAAACTGCGCTCATCCCATCTTCGCTGGCTGTAAAAGCCTGCTGCAATTATATTCTGCACAAGACATTAACTAATTCAGCTTTCCTCCGAGGTAAAGATATATACAACACCTAGTATTTTTTTAAGAACACTGTAGTGCTAGCATCTTTTGAATATTATATATATATTTATAGTTTGCTACCATATTTGTAAATAATGATTCATTAAATGGTTCATAATTCTTATTGTTAAGAAAATGTGAAGATTGATTTTCTGACTCAGCAAGGGAGTGAAATGGATCATTTACATCTTATTTATATGTATTTTTATTTTTTTTGTTAATATTTGGTTTTAAGGTAAATGAAATACACTTCAAAATTGCTGAGTAATTGAAATTTAAATTAGCTATAAATTGTTTTTTTTAGTTAATATTTTAATATTTAAATATGAAAGAGTTTGAATTATTGAAATGCGTTGTATTATCTAAAAAATAGAATTTATACAAAAGCACCCAAAACATTTAATATAATATTTTAATCTCATTTTAAATATAGCATTTTAACCATCCAAAATGAGTTTAGGAGGGTGATTGTAATAAAAAGTAGGTTAAAATGGTTGTCTTTAATGGTGGCTAAGATGTGGTATTAAATGTTTTGAGTGGTTGGCATGTAAATATCAATATTGACATTAGTGCTTGATTTGTAAATATCAATATTTATGGTGCCCTGCATGTAATTATCACTTTTTTTGGTATTTTGAAGGTAGCATAGTTTACTTGAGCTTCCCTCGACTTAAGCATTAGTTAGGAAAATGCTGTGAGGTTAACATGCACCCTCCATTTTATCTAAGTGGCATTTATATACATACCACACAATTCTTATGCATTTACAACTCAAAAGTTATTTTAGTTTTTAGGAACAAATACATAGATACCACCCCAACCTCATGTATTTACATGTCTAACACCACCATTTGAGGCGTGCACTAGTATTTTTAGGGATATTTACATCCATACCACACAAATTCTATGTATTTACATATTTGACTCGTAAATTTATAGTTTTTTAAAATTTTATCATTAAAATAATTTTTAAAAAAATTAGAATTTAGGGATAATTGCAGATAGAGCAACTAAAACATTGCTGTTTAAATTCATCACTTGATGATTTCTGAATAGGTTTATGTAAATTAACAGGAGCGGTATGGTGTGTATGTAAATCTTTCTTTTTATATTAATTTTAACAGAATTCAAAGCCAAAATTAGTGAAAATGGATGGACCCAACCATAAATTTTATTGTTCAAAAATATTATAAATGATGCGATCCAATATGAAATAATGAAACTAATTTTATCCCGCTTGGTGAATACTTGGTTGGGATGTCATTGCTTGGAATACGTAAAATCTGTCAGGTCAACAACTCATTAAAAAGCCTTCAGATTTAAGTCCAGGGCTGAATTAAATGCACCTTTTGCACTGATAGAGTGGCACAAAAATAATAAGAAGCATAACCACCCAATTCTTTATGTATTTACAAACCTAACAACAACTTTAATCATTACATTTTTACCATCTAAATCATATCAAAATGCTGCCATTTTAATTTTAAAAAAATAAAATACAACTTTTCATAAGAAAGGTGGAACATTAACATATAAAAATGCATGCTCATAAGCATGTATTAAGTATATGTTTATGCAAATGAAATTAAGTCATTAACAAAGCCAAATTAGCCTTTGTTAGTATTGGGGCCATTAAATATAAAAATAAATCTTATTTCAAAACAAAGCAACTACCACATATTCAATCCATAAAAACTCTCAACACTTAATTTTATTTTAACTATAAGGCTATTAATCATAGAAAACATACAACCATCAAAATTCATTTTTTATGCAACTGCAAAAAATGGTGAAAGTGAAACAACAAAGAGCCATCTTTTATTACAACAAAAAAATGATTTTTTTTTTCCACAAAAACAAATCGCAATAATAATGTTAAAACAAAACAAACATTTGACAAAAGAATCTTTAAAGTTAAAACCACTTCACTCCAATTCTAAGAAAAAAAATGCCTTCCTGCAAGCCTCCGATCAACTTCAGAGTCTGCTTATCTCATCACAAGTATCAGGAGTTGCCGGACCTGATGGATTCCAGAAACTGAACCACCTCCCCCATGCTCGGCCTCTTCGCCGGAGCATCGTCGGCACAAAAAAGTCCCAACTTGAGCACCTGAATCACTTCCCTCTCCGAAAATCTCCTCAGGCTCCTATCAAAGCAATCCGAAACAGCTCCATCATCCAAAGCTCCCTGTACAAAATCACGGAGCAGCACCACCTGTGTCGCTCCAGGGCTCTCCACAGGCTTCCTCCCCGTCACAATCTCCAAAAGAATGATTCCAAAGCTATAAACATCACATTTCTCACTGTATCTTAAGCTCTGTGACGCCAATTCCGGCGCGACGTAGCCGACGGCGGTATGGAACTTGGTCAGCTCACCGCTTCCAAGAATCGGCAGCAGCTTCATCAACCCATAGTCACTCAGCTTAGGCTCATAACCTTCGCCTAACAAAACGTTGGTGGATTTGATGTTTAGATGCAGAACTTGTGGCTTGCAGTCATGGTGGAGATAGGCGAGAGCCCTCGCAGTTCCGAGAGCTATATCGAATCTCCGGGACCAAAAAAGCTGGCCTCGGCCGCCGCCGCTGCTGCTGGAGAAGTTCGAATCATGGAGATGTTGATGGAGGCTACCATTGGGGACGAATTCGGATAGAATCAGCTGCGTTGTGGAGGACCAATAGTATCCATGGAAACCCACCAGATTTGGATGTCTCATACCTCCAAGTCGGCTCATTTCCTGCTCAAATTCTTCCTGGTTTCTGATCTTTCCCAGCGTCTCCAGCTTCTTCACGGCAATGGTTACTCCGCCTTCGAAGCTCGCCTTGTAGACTGATCCGATGGAGCCTCCGCCAATCAGGCAGTCCTTGTCGAGCAGCGCCTTCGTGCCAGCCTCCCAGTCTTCGTACCTCGACGGCAGGCTCTTGCTGAAAAGAACGAGCTTTCCTATGATGATGTTTGAACTGGTGGAAGCTGGAGCTGTGCTCTCAGAAACAAGCATCTCTTCTTCCAAACTCTTCTTCCTGTAAGCCCTTTGGTTCATCACTGCAACCACACATACTCCGGCAAGGATCAAGGCGGCCGCCACAATGGCAATTATTACAGTAACGCTCAGAACTTTTGCTCTTCGGTGTCCGCCGCAGAGGATGTTGAGGGGAGAACCGCAGAGAAATGGGTTGTTGGAGAATGCAGAGGAGCCGAATTGTTGGATTGATGGAGCAGAAGGAATGGCGCCGCTGAGATTATTGTAGGAGAGATTGAAATGGGTTAGTAGGGATAGATTGCTGAGGGAAGGAGGGATGGATCCGGAGAGCAAGTTCTGGGAGAGGTCGAGGAACTGAAGACGGATCAGTTGACCGAGGGATGATGGAATGGTGCCATTGAGTTCGTTGTGATGAAGATCGAGGTGTTCCAACAAGGTCATTTTGGAAATCGTCTCAGGGATTCCTCCCTGTAGTTTGTTTCTTGATGCATCCCTACAAAATGAATTGAGAAATCTGCGATAAAACTACGAGAAGTTCGAATATTGAGGGTTTGAATTTCTTTTTGGTTCAGGGTTCAGGGCTTACAGTTCGAGGAGGAACTGGCAGTGGGTCAGGGAAGGTGGAATTTCTCCTGAGAGCTGAAGATTGTGCAAGTCTAGAACCTGGATCATCTCCATCTCTCCGAGTTCAGAAGGGATTGTTCCGGTAATGGCGTTGCTGCCCAGCCGGAGAACTGATAAATACTTGATCGATCCAATCTCATGCGGAATGTTTCCGGTTAGCTCATTAAAACCTAAATCCAGGAACCTCAGCCCAGCACAATTGGCAATGCTGGGATCAATCGCTCCGCTTAGATCGTTCCCGGAGACATCAATGTACTTCAATTTATCGCTGCAGGTACCGATCTCCGGGATGATTCCTTGGAAGCGATTGAATGAAGCATTGAAGTAACTCAGGTTTGTGAGGGAAAGAAGATCAAAGGGCACTGATCCGGAGAACGAGTTGCCTCCGAGATCGAAGAATTCCAAGCTCCGGCAGAATGAGATCTTATCCGTAACCGTTCCTGAGAGAGAATTGTTTCCCAGCGCAATGAATGTGATTGCAGGAGGCGCGCAGATCTCCGGCGGAAAATCTCCCGTAAGTTTGTTGAACGAGAAGTTGAAACCGACCAGATTGAAGCAGTTTGCGATGGATGTCGGAATCGAACCCGAGAGGCGATTATGTGCGAAAGAGACGAATCTCGTCCTGAAGCAGTTCTTGAACAAAGAGCCCGGAATCTCACCGGAAAAGGAATTCCCGCCCAGATCCAGAAGACGGAGCGAGGGTATATTGCCGAGTGACGCCGGAATCCCACCGGAGAGCTCATTACGACTGAGATTAAGCTTCCTTAGGGTTTCAATCCCCCCATACTCCACCGGCACACCGCCGGAGAAACGATTCCCGAATAGCGAGAGAATCTGAAGATCACTTAGTCCAGCAACAGAGGACGACAGCGTGCCCTTAAGCTCAGCCCCGTGGATAAGTATCTTCACCACGAACCCCGCATCCGAACAAGTAACTCCGGCGAAATCCCTGCACGGATTCCCGCCATCTACCCACGATGCAAGCGCTCCGCGAGGATCCGTGGATAAGTATCTTCACCACGAACCCCGCATCCGAGCAAGTAACTCCGGCGAAATCCCTGCACGGATTCCCACCATCTACCCACGATGCAAGCGCTCCGCGAGGATCCGCCGTCACATTCCCCTTAAACTGCAACAATATCTCCTTCTCTCCGACGACATCCGCCGCTGCCTCTTCCACAACCCTAATCACCGCAAACAGCAAAAGAAGAAGATCTAGAGCTCTCATGATAAGCTTCCAAAAGAGAAAGAGTGCCAACGAGGAGCGGTTTCATCGAATGCCTCCGAACAGTAGTCTCCGGCGAGCGATGGGGAGGAGATAACCTCTCCGCCACCACTGGACACCAATCTGTGTCTCTTTGTACGGCGACTCGGTGCCAACGAGGAGCGGTTTCATCGAATGCCTCCGAGCAGTAGTCTCCGGCGAGCGATGGGGAGGAGATAATCTCTCCGCCACCACTTGACACCAATCTGTGTCTCTTTGTACGGCGACTCTGCAATTAATCCGACGCCGACTGTAAATGCATTCATTGCTCCTCCGAAGCTTCAACTACCGCCAACTGCAGCATGAAGACGAGCGCAGACTGTATTGGGATTTTTGCAGAGGAAAACAGACAGAGGACGGAAGAGGTAGAAAACGAGGAGAAGAAGGTGAGGCCATGGTTTTTCGGGAGTTAAAGAGCATGAATGACAGGAGATGGGAGGGAACAGGGTGATGATTTAATTGCACCGTATTTGATTAGCCACCGCGTGACACGTGGAGATAACTTGTTTGATTAGAAACGTGGCAAAAGAGACGCTTGCCAAGGTCTGAGGTCAACGAAGAATGGTGTGAATGAGTTGGAATGATGCGTGTTGACGGGAGTTCTAGGAGTTAGATATTCAGAAAATTTTTACATGCACCCCCACATAACTTTTATGCATTTATATATATCATTATATTTATACCTTATTCACATTAAAAATTTATATATATCATTATATTTATACCTTATTCACATTAAAAATTTATATATATATATACTAAATTTTTAGAATGAACAGAATTAATTACCATTAGAGGGGTCAAAACGACTCGTTCATGAATAACTTGTGTTCAACTTATTAAGAAGCTCGTGTTCGATTTTTTCATTAAGTTAACAAGTTGAACACAAACATAGATTTGTTCGTTCGTGATCGATTTGTTTTGGCTCGAAATACTACTCATCATATATATATATATATATATCTGCGCCGCATACTCAGATCAATTGGTCAAGCATTTGCTTATCTGTTGAAAATCCCCTCTGGTCTGGGGTTTAATTCCCCATAAATGTAAAATGTGGTACTCGAATTCCTGCGCGCATGAGGGATGGTCGGGGCTCTTATAATAGCCTTCGACCATCTCTTTCAATGAATATATAAACAATAATTTTTAAATCTTGCACAGTCCTTAACATCTTTTTGCTACGCGATTAGGATTGTCAAAATGAACATAATTTTTTTAGTTTGAAATATAAACGAGCCGAACACCAGCTGAGTCTGGGCACGCTTGTGTTCGGCTCATTTACACTCCTAATTACCATATTGAATCTTAAATATGAGATGATTTTAATAATTCCTGTATTAATTTTTATGGTCGACATTATTATATAATAAAAGGCTGCGTAAATATAATTTACATTAAAAAAAGGGCATGAAAATATGCCTCATTTATTTATTTATTTACATACGACCGTACATAAGGGGAGTCAAACTCATTTATTAGACGGTGGAGCATATCTTCTTGCCCTGCACAATCGGCCCTTTTATTATTATATAAATTATAAATTATAAATTTAAATTATGTATTTATTTATTATGTATTTATTTTATTTATTTATATGCTATTTAAACCATTAATTAGCTAAATAATGCGGTCAGGATCGGCCCAAATTTTGAAAAAAAAAAGGCAACGAAACGTGATATGTCAAGTCTGCCACGTGGCGTTAACTCACAATCTGAATTTAATATTTAACGGCCATCATAAGATGCTCAATATTGTTATTTTGTGAATTAAAATCAGTACTTTTGAAGGTGGTGCATAATTTAATTGATAAGCTAGGTGAAATTCCACCTTCCCTTAATAAATAATCTGCTCATGAGCTAGGTGTGAAGACTATTATAATTTTTTTATTTTTTTTGGAAAAGCTAGACCGCTGTCAGAAAGTTCTCACCGATAGCTATGATGTAAAAATACTGTTTTCGGCGTTTAGAAAACTCATAAGCTTCCAAAATATAGTTTGCCCAAACAGGTCAGGTGCGTTTTCAAAAAATAACCACACCAAATAAGCTACCCTAAACTGACCCTAAGACTCTCAAATCATATCTATTAACATATAAAGATCTCATCAATTTTGTCAATTATACAGGGTATTTTGTCAAACGGGCAAAAGAAAAAGTTTAAGAGACATTTATATACATACTAATCATTTCTTATTTATTTACATATCTAATTCATAAACTTTAATTTTTAACATACATACCAACCAAATCTTTTGTATCACATAAAAAATAGAATATTTTTAACTTTTAAAAGTTTAAATACATTTTTCATATATAGGTAGTGCCTTATATGTAAAAATTAAAGCTTTTGTGTTAGATGTGAGGGGTGTGTATGTAAATCTTATAAGTTTTAATAGCAAGCTAATCTTCTTTGGAAACTTTTTTTTCTTGCTTTTTTTTAAAGCTTTTTTTTTTTTTTTTTGTAATTGTCAAGTGAATAAGGGTTTTCAAGCTTTAGCGATTTTTTCGTGATTTTTTCCTCTCTTTTGGGAAATTTCTCTAATATATGTCTTTTTTTTCTATATTCTAATCTCGATTCAAGTTTTAAGGTCTTAGCCCCTTCATTTTTTTTCAATTTTTGGCTTCTTTTACTGCACCTCTCCGCTCTCTACTCCCCATTGCAACCATTAAGTTTGAGGCTTAGTTACTGATAATCTCTCTAACTTTGGTGGGTTTGATCTTTCTTACTCGTAGATGATAAGATCACTTTCTGAGATGATGAGGTTGAGGATGGTTCAAAACCTTGGGATCTTATGTTGGTTGGGTATACTTTAGGCAAAAGTCCTTTTTACGAGAATCTTCTCAGTCAATTGGTAAGATTTGGAAACTGAAATGTATGGTGGATCTTCAATCTCTTTCCAAGGGATTCTTTATTTTTAAATTTACTTGTCTGGAGGATCTTGAAAATGGTTTTATTTGCTATTTGTTTTATCAGTGAAAAATCTTTCATCTTTGAAAAATGGACTGTCGATTTTAAGCCTGTTCGAAAGATTTTAAGGAAATTCCCATTTGGGTTAAATTCTCAAATCTTCTGTTGTTCTGTTGCACTGAAAATGGGATTTTAAAAATTGCTAGTAAGATTAGTATTCCTCTTGGGGTTGACTCTTTGACGGCTAAATGTTTGAACTTTTGTTTGCAATGGTAAATATTAAAATCAGTATAGATTCACCGCTTCCTAACTATATTACTATTGTTTTCAAAAATAAAGAATATGGTATCCATGTTATTTATGAATGGAAGCTAGTCCCTTGTGTTGTTTGTTCTACTTTTTTTCACAATCTCTCTAACTGCCCGAAATCTTCTTCTTTACTTGTTGTTGTTGATTCAAATTTAAGAGGAAGTAATCAGTCTAGACCAAATAAAGTGGGAAATATTAGAAATCATGGTAGTTCTTTTAATTTCATTAGGTCTTCTCATGGACCTAATAAATTTCAGCTTCTTAACTCAACTTTTATTTCTCCTTGTGATTCTTTTATTCCTACTGCTATTCAATCTGTTAGTCATGTTTCTATTGTTGATATTAATAACTCTGTGAATAATATTGTTAATATTGATGATGTGAATAATGTTGTTTTAAATCCTCCTAATTTTGTTTTGGAGGAGAATACTTTGAATGTTTCTACTCAGAATAATGTTGTTGATGATGTCAATGGTAATACTGATGTTTTGCAGGATCTTATTCCTTCTAACAGCTTTTCTATTTAGGATAATTCTGTTAATGTTAACTATGAAGCTGTTATTAATTATATTTCTCAAGGCAGTGTTATGGCTGTGAATAATTTTCTTATTTCTAGTGATGTAGACATTATCAAAAATGTTCCTATTAGTAATGTCTCTACTTCAAATGTTTCCATGAGAAGCAAGAAGGGTAGATCTAAATGATCTATGATTTTGTTGTTTAATCTTTGATTCTTCGATGTTTTTTTCCTAAATAGGTTGTTTAAAATGTGAGGAAGTTTAATAGTGAATCTAGTCTAGTTGACTGCAAAAATATTTTAAGAATTTTAAATTTGATTTTTTGTCTTTTAGAAACTAAATTAAATTATTCTTTATTATTTGATTCTCTGTTTTTAGCTCATTTCAAAATTTTTCCTCATGAAGGAAGTGTGGTCAATTTTCAACTTGCTGATAATGGGCGGATTTGGATTAAATGGAATCAAGATTGTTTGAATTTTATGGTTATTGATGTGGATGCTTAATTTATCCATGGTTTTTTTCTCTCTTCTTCTATTAACTTTATTGTGACAGCTATCTATGCAAACAATAATGCTTATGTTAGGAAGAGTTTATTGAATTTTATTGGAAATATTACTAATAATTTAACTTCTCTTTGGATCATTCTTGTAGGATTTAATTGTATTCTTAGAATTTATGAGAAAGTGGGGGTGTTTCTCCTCTGCCTAGTAATCTCTATGATGTTGATAATTGTATTTTAAAATATATTCTTATTGAGCTTCAGAATTTTGTCTATTCTTATAGTTGGTTTTAACATTTAATTGAATAACCCTATAAGATTTCTCCTTGATAGAGCCATTTGCAATGCTTAATGGTTTGATTCTCTTCTCCATTCTTATTGTAAAGTTGTAAATGCTTACTCTTCTAATCATCATCCTATTTTAGTCTCTTTAGGTAATTTTTATGATGTGCATTGTAGATTTTTGTAGAAAAACTATTAGAGTTTTTTGTCCTAACTTTTTTTAACATTGTTAATAAGGCTTAAAAAATTCTTGTGAAAGGTGATCCTATTTTTCTTTTCATAACAAGCTTCGTAATGTTAAAATGGCTCTTCAAAATTGGTATTGGAATTCTTCTACATTTTTATTTTCTTATATTTCTTAACTTAAATATCAGCAGAATAAAATTATGATTCAGTTAGAAAATTTGCCTCTTTCTAATTATGGAACAAGCTTTTTCTATTCAAAAGAATATCTCTAATGCCAATTATTGCGCGTATAAATGTGCTAAATAAAGAGCTAAATGTTCTTGGTTATGTAAAGGTGAGGATGATGTTAAATTTCTTTATCAAAAAACTAGATTTTGACAGAATCCTAATTTTATTAAGTTTTGGTTGATGGCAGCTTCATTCATAATCATGAGAATATAATTAAGAAAGCTATTTATTTTATTCTGATTTGTTTAATGATCTTATTAATATTAATCATCTTTTAGGAGATGAAATCTATAAAAAATTTTTGTCTTATGAAGATATTTCTTTACTGAACCAATGATTTTCAAATGAAGATATGAAAAAAGCATTATTCTCTATTAGTTCTAATAAAACCGAGGTTCGAATGGTTTTTATTTTAATTTTTTTAAAGATACCTAGGATATTGTTGGAAATGATTGTATTTTAGTCGTTAATCATTTTTTTTGTTACTTCTATGCTTCCTCATAGGGTAAAGTATATGACTATTGCGGCATTAACTAAAAGTGTTAATGTTAAGCTTTTTTAGACTTTCGTCATATTTCCTTATTTAATATCTTTTATAAAATTACTAATATTTTGTTTGCTGACAGATTTAAATATACTCTATCTAAGATTAGTCATCCTACCCATGTCGTTTTTATTATTGGTCTTGATATTAGTGATAATACCATATTAGTAAATTAATTACTTTATGGTTTTAATTCTTGTAGTAGCATGAAAACATTTTGTGTTATGGTTGATATTCATAAAGCTTTTGACAAAGATAATAAAGACTTTTTGTATTTTAGATTAAATCATATGAGTTTTCCTATTAAATTTATAAATTGGATTGTTGCTTGTACTTTGGATGTTCACTTTTTTGCTATTATTAATATTCATTTAAAATGTTATTTTCTTCTTTTGTTGGTCTTAGGCAAGGTTGTCATTTAACACCTTTTCTTTTTGCTATTGTTATGGACTCTCTTTCTCTTTTGATTGATAATCAATTGGCTAGAAATGATTATATTAGTTATCTGATCTATGTAGATAATATTCTTATTTTTAGAAAAGCTGATTCTAATCATATTAATTTGATTATCAATGTTCTTAATAATCTCTCTAAGACTTAGAATCTTAATATAAATTTTTCTAAATCTGTCATTGTTTTCTCTAAAAGCGTTGATGCTAATCTTCAAAATGTTCTTAGTAATTTATGTCTTTTCTATTAAATATTTATCTTTGGATTATCTTGGTTTCACTATTAAACCTTTGAAGCAGGTTATTTCTAATTGTCATAAATTGATTGATATAATTAATTCTTTGCTTGCTGGTTGGAAAATAAAATTATTATCGACTAATGGCAGATTTTAACTTCTCAAATTTTTTATTTGGAGCTATCTTTATTATTGTCTACAGTCTTCCTTATCACCTAAAGCTCTGAGGAAGAAGATCTCTTTTAAAAAAAATAATAATGAAAACAAGAAACTTCATACTATTTCTTTGAATAAAATCAATATGTTTATTCAGAATGGTGGGTTAGGATTGTCTATTCTTGATTTTATACATTAAATGTGCAAAATAAAAATCCTATGGAACAATTATAATTTACAAACTTATTTGAGTAATTGGATTTTTAATCATTATGATTTTTTTGTGGCAAAAGGCTACTTCTATGTATTCTCCTTTTTATAAAGAACTTGTTAAAATTGCTACTAAACTCAAGTATGAAGTTTTCATGTAACTAAAAATTACAATATGGCTTTTTATTTTGACCCTTGGTTAGAAAATGTTTCTCTTTTGGATAAATTTGGTGATTCGGTCTTTAATTCATTTAATTTTCCTCTAAATTTTAAGCTTACAGATATTGTTCAAAATAATTGTTGGAATTTGCTTCAAAATCAGCAAGCTCTTATTTGTTGTATTGATTATATTAGGATGATTCTTATTTTGAATGGTCTTACATGTATTTGGAATAAGAGTAGTACTACCTTTTCTCATAAAGATCATAAAGATTTTTTTTTTTTTTATGTCACTTATCCTCAGGATAATTAGTTTAAGCTAGTTTGGTTTATGGTTTTTTTTTAATATCTGATTAATATTTGGAAATTTATTATTAAAGGCCTTAAAACTTGTGATGTTTTGTTTTCAAGAGATAAGCATATCATTCTTACTTGTGTTTTACGTTTAAATGATTTGGAATCTCATGATCACCTCTTTTTTGAAAGTCCTTATTCTAATATGTTTCCTAAAAATTATGATAATAACATGATTTTATCTTTTGGGTTAACATATGGTTGCCTATGATTCTAATATTCGCCACATTCATTGGTCAATTTCTTATAAGAGTAGGAAAGTGAAATTTAGGAATTCTCTTCCTAATTATTTTGTTTAGTTTTATAAAATTTAATTTCTCTCATTCTCTTTTAATTTTTTTGTTGTTGATCTATTTGGGCTCTTTGAGTTTTTTGGTTTCTTCTGTTACTTTTGGTTTTTTTCAATCTATTTTGGTTTGTTTTTACTTATCATTTTCGCTGCTTAGTTTTTCTGTTTGTTTTGATTTATTAAGTTGCTTAGGTTTGTGGTGTATCTTTGAATTAATCGTAATATATGTATCTTTGTTTACTGTCTGATTTTGGCTTTATGATGTTATTGGTTTTGTTTTTTTTTTTTTTTTACTATTATTGTATGATCTTGGCTAGATGTTGTGATTGGTATTGATCTATGATGAATTCAAACCTTATTATAAATCAACCATTTATTGAATATATTTTTATATATTCAATATTTGAGGAAGAAATTAAAATATTTATTTGCAGTTAAGTTCTGAAAGCTGGTTTTACTTTCTTCTGTTTTTGTTGTGATTATTATCGCTTTCTTCATATTTTGGTAGTTTGTTGATTCTATTGTCTTTGTTTGTCTTTCTTTACGGGGCTACTCGTTGTTGAAGTACTTTTTTCTCTTTCGGAACGTTCATGCTTTGAAGTGATGTTAAAGTTGTGTTTTTTATTTTCAACTATGTGTTGTTTGTTATTTGGTTCTACTTTTATCTTTTTTGATTTTCTTGGTCGTATGAGTTGTATTTGGTTATCTTTTTTTTGTATATCTTTCTTTTTTCTTAATAAAGGTGGGTGTGACCCTCACATTTTCTCCCAAAAAAAATAAAGTTCACACTTTTTAAAAATTATTTAATTAAATAATTTTTAGATATTTTTAGTATTTAAAATTTTTTTATCGTTGCTAGTTGTCAACGAGTGCCAACTATTGCTTGTCCCTAACCATTGCTTGACAGAGATAAACGCACACTTATTGATTGCCGCTAGGGGTGTAAACATCAAGTCAAGCTCAAGCTTTAATCTGAGTTTGAGATGGCTCATATGTTGATTTGATTATTTTTTTTAAAAAAAATAATATTAATTCAAAATACTGTTATAATGTCAAATAAAATGAATAATTATGAGATAAATAATAATAAGTGTTTAATATAAATTATAAAATACTATTTTTTTAATTTTTTTAATAATTTTGAATTTTAATATATTTTAAATATATTTTATATTAATTATTATTTTAATTAGTTTGAATTCTGCTTGTTAGCTCATCAAACTCAGTTCATGGCCTACTTATCGAGTTGAACACTAGCCATAGCTCAATTACACCCCTTGTTGAGCTAACATCATCACCACATAAATTAATTTATTCAAAATTCAATAAAAATATTGAGCTAACATCATCACCACATAAATTAATTTATTGAAAATTCAATAAAAATAAAATAGCTAACATCATCACCACATAAATTAATTTATTCAAAATTCAATAAAAATAATATATATATATATTTTTAAGCATTAAATATATTTAATTGTAAGTCAAAATATATAATAATATAAATTAAAATAAAATAAAAGTGACACTAAAAGGCTGGATAAACACCAAACACATTCTTAGGGAAATTTGGAGAGGCTATTGATTGTAGAAAAATTTTTAAGGAAGAATAGCTTTGATTTATTAAATCCAATGGAAAGCAACCATAAAATAATTGAAGGGCCCTCGAGCCAACTGATAAGTCCACCCATTGATTTTTCAACTCGCCAAACAAATATATAAAGCCTTAAAATCAACAGACAACTAAGCAATAATGCTTAATTTCGAGCCGTTTTATATTAATAGTAATTAAATATTTTTAATCATTAATCATACTTATTAAAAAAATTAGTATTTTTAATCAATATTACTTTTGACAACTTATTTTACCAAACAGTATAATAAAAAAATACGTAATATGTTGCATAATTATGAAACCAGTATATAGATTGACACATTTATATTTGTTTATATCATGCTTCAAGCATTTCAAAATGACTATCATCAAGTCATATCACAATTTAATTCATTAAGGGTCTGTTTGGGATAACTTATTTGGCGCAGTGGCGTTTTGAAAACGCACCTGGACTGTTTCGGTGAACTGCTTTTTGGCAGCTTATGCGTTTTAAAAACGCTACCAACAGCGATTTCACACCTTACCTATCTAGGTGGGGTGTCAGCTTTCTTGCAGCGGTCTGTTTTTTCCAAAAAAATAAAAATTTGTAAGAGTCGTCGCACCTAACTTAACCATTATTCATTAAGCTGCAGATGCCCCAAACATACCCTAAAAGATCTTATTAAATTAATAAGACGCTCGGCCGAATCAAAATCTTCAATTTCAACTAAAGCACTTAGGGCATTTACATAAACACCACCGAGTTCCTATGTATTTACACATCTAACACTTAAACTATACTTCTTTACATTTATAACACCCAAATCTATGTAAAGCATCAAACATGATTAAGGGAAGCAAATGCAAAATGTAGAATATTTTTAGAACAGAGCATGAAATAAAATAAAAATTTATAAATATTAAATTTCAACAAGAAGTACAACAACAGGAATAACATAAGCTTTACATTTATTTTAAAATTTTAAATAGTAGTGATTGCAGGTGGAAGCAATTTAAGATAAAGCCATATTCCACAATAACATATAACCAATCCAAATATAAAATGTAGCTTAATTAATGATTGCAAATTCTGAACTACTTCTGTTCAATTTTGGCTATAAAATTGGTGCAAATGGAATCATTCCATGTGCCTCCTGTGATATTAATAAAATACCTCCCTACAACTAACTAATAAAAGCTAAAATTGACACTTATACAATATTCAATGCATCTTCCATGTCATGTAAAAAGTTGTTAATCAACCAGTTGCCAGCCATATCCCTTCTTCCCTTTTCCTCTTTCAAGTATTAAATTGGTGACCAAAAAATTTTGCAGATCAAAAGAGAAATCTCGAATATACCTCGATGTGGAATAATGAACCAGACTTCGCAAATAAACCAGTTAATTTTGACAGCGATGGATGGAAGTTAGAAGTGCTGGTTTTAGAGTTCAGGATGGCAGTTCTGATGGATTTTGTCCTCAATCTGAAGAGTTTGGAGAGTCCGCTTGGCGTAAATGGTGATGGCTACGGTGGTGGCCAAGGCAACGGAGAAGCCGAGCACATCGTAGATGACCTGCTGCAATGATAGGAAATCGCCGTGGTCGGTTGCATCGGCTAGATTCCTCAGCAGCCTCCCACTGTAGTAGATATCAGTTAGAAAAAAGACGAGAAATGTAAAGTGGGTTTGTGATGAAAATCTGGGCATTTCAGAAAATATGATCACTTCAGGAAATATGATCATTGGTGAAAGTTGCAATGGTTAATTTGATTATTCTGGGAAGCAATTTACAAATGAATGACGACTGGTATTGGTTCAGGAGGAGCATCAGATTCCCTCAAAATTTTAATAAAAAATACAAATAAAGAATTAAGCAGGGGTAAAAAATGAAGGTTGATCAGTTCTATCATATTCCCTTGGTTCTATAGCATGAAATTTTGAGAGCGAAATCAGAAGTACTAAATGTTGAAACAAATTTTAAAAAAATGGTAACGTCACAGTCACAGATCGTACTAATTGTATGAGAGACCTACTACCAGACTGAGGAAAAACTAATAGAAGAAGGTTATTGTTGTCCTCTAAAACCTGGGAGTGTACATTCATTGGTTTAAACCGATCCGACAAGAAGCATATTTGATTGAGTTGATTCGGTTGATAAAATCACAGTACATTTTTTCTTCCAATTTAAGAGTTTTTTAGATTTCGGTTGTTGGTTCAATTTGAAACAATAAAAAAAAATTGGTTCAAGTAAAACAACCAGATTATATTATAGTTAAAATAAATCCATTAACAAATAAATACAGTGGAAACAACCAGATTATATCATTATTGAGGACAAATCCGGTGGAACAAAACTGAACTCTATGTCTTATCAAAATGAACTGAATTTTATAGTAGGTCCACTGAATTTTATAATAGGTCCAACGATATTAGGTCCACTGAACTTTGTCCTCAAATCCTAATGATAAATCCGAATTGACAGAGTACACACATCTTCATTAGGATTTCAAAATTCGGTCGAACCAAACTGAACCTAATAAACCAAATTATAATTCGGTTTGGTTTAGTTTGGTTCTGTCTTATTTGATCAGCTTAGTTTTGCTTATTATTTAGTTTGGTTTACTTGGTTTGATAATTTTTTCAATTAATCTGACCGAACCAGCCATTTGCAAAGTCCTACTAAAAATCGCACTTTCTGAACATTTCTGAAGCTCTTTTGACTAGCAACTGCAAAATTTCATTCCCAATCCTTTTCTCTTCTACAATCTCATCAAAAATAACTTTATGCTATTACCGTCGAGAGTAAAAAATGGATCGGACTATATTTCATATAAACTTGGAGTTTCCCAATAATTTATCCAAAAGATAACTTCATGTCAACTTGGAGCTTCCTAATTATTTATCAAAAAGATAGAACAAGGAACTGCGTCCAGATTATTAATGACTTAAGTACAATTTCATGCTCTTCAAGGAAAAATCCATCTTAAGAAAAGCCATTCAATTTATGGTATACCACCAAAAATCTCCATAGAAATCAAATACTGCTTGTATTAAGTGGTTAACACCAGTAAACAAGTAAAAGAGACTGTTAGCAACTGATCCTAAACAGAGACTATGATCTACAATAAAAGAGAAGCAAGGCTCAAGAAGATAAAAAAGAGCATTTACATATATACCAACCAATTCCTATGTATTTACATATCTAACACCTAAACTTTGCTTCTTACATTTATAACACCCAAATCTTTCATAATGCGTCAAAATACAACCATTTTAATTTAAAAAAAGTGAAATACATATATGTATGTAAAACTTAAAGTTTAGACATCAAATATGTAAATACGTGGGAATTGAGTGGGTATGTATGTAAACCTTCCTAAAAACAATGAGAATGAAAGAGGGATCTTTTAATACCTCACCACATGAGTTCGTCTTTCACTAAATGATCCTGTCATAATCTCACAATAAATTAAAAATAACAATATAATAATGTTATCATTATTAATATTAATATTAATATTAATAAATGGCAGGATAACTATCTTATAATCCCTTCAAGTGTAAAAGAGTTAGGGTTGTGCAGATGAAAATCTATAACTGTGGAATGTGAATTTGTTGCACTCAGAATTCTAGTTCAACATCAAAAAATAAAGCATCAAGAAGGAATGAGTTATGTGCTTTTCAGAATAGTGGTGCAAACCACCTCTAAATTGAAGAACCACCAAAAAAACAAATTAAGAAGAATGTATGCAAGATACAAATGGCATAAAAATAATTTGTAAATGCTTTATATCAATAAGTGCAGCGACCATGTTGAGGTGAGAAGCCTTCACTTATTAGTTGTCATTCATAACAATTTAAAGTGTTTTCACGAAATAATTTTTAATTGAAGCCAACTTAATCTCAAATTAGTCGAGGCTCAAATGTTACATAGAAACTATTCAATAATCCTAGGTGTAACTGTTAATACTGCTCAACTAAGCAGCCAGTTTTAGCGAGTCCAATATATTAAGGGATTGTTTAGGATCACCTTTGATTTTTATTTTCTTAATTCTATTTTGTTTTGTTTATATTTTAATTCCAAACAAAAAATAATTCACTATTTGATTAAAATATATAATTTTTTAATAAACTCAAAACAACTAAAAATTATTTTAAGCATTTTTAAAAATACGTTAATTTGTTTTTAAAAATAAAAAATATATAAACAAATGCACTAAATAAACATATTTTTAAACATAAAAAACAAAGTTGATCCCAAACAAGCCCTAATTGAATAGAATATTCAAATAAGGGAGCCTTTTTACTAATTAATTCATCTGGACCATATGCTGAAGAACAAGCCCAATGGTCCACATTCAGAAGCTCAGATATTGTGCAATCCTTTCAAAAGGCCAGAGATGCTGTCTTTCCAAATGGATTTCAAAATATACTATGCAACATATAAAATTGAATCAATCTTTGTTACTTTTCATCTCCATTGTTTTTGGCCCTCAAAAGAATGAAACTTAGTCCAGATAGATTCTGTTTTAGCACAAAAGGTCCATGAAGATATCTATAGGAAGATAGAATTAAATTCGAAGGGAATTTATATCAACGGCAATTTTATTCATCTAAAAAATGTCACACATACTTCAAGATATGTATATAAATATACATTAATACTTACAAGAGTAATGACAAATGCTAGCACATTATCATTAAATAGCCAATAAGTTACTAGAAAACTACTAACAAAATAATGTAATAGACTAAAAACATTTCAGAAAATATGATCACTTCAGGAAATATGATCATTGGTGAAAGTTGCAATGGTTAATTTGATTATTCTGGGAAACAATTTACAAATGAATGACGACTGGTACTGGTTCAGGAGGAGCATCAGATTCCCTCAAAATTTTAATAAAAAATACAAATAAAGAATTAAGCAGGGGTAAAAAATGAAGGTTGATCGGTTCTATTATATTCCCTTGGTTCTATAGCATGAAATTTTGAGAGCGAAATCAGAAGTACTAAATGTTGAAACAAATTTTAAAAAAATGGTAACGTCACAGTCACAGATCGTACTAATTGTATGAGAGACCTACTACCAAACTGAGGAAAATCTAATAGAAGAAGGTTATTGTTGTCCTCTAAAACCTGGGAGTGTACATTCATTGGTTTAAACCGATCCGACCCGAAGCATATTTGATTGAGTTGATTCGGTTGATAAAATCACAGTACATTTTTTCTTCCAATTTAAGAGTTATTTAGATTTCGGTTGCTGGTTCAATTTGAAACAATAAAAAAAATTTGGTTCAAGTAAAACAACCAGATTATATTAGTTAAAATAAATCCATTAACAAATAAATCCAGTGGAAACAACCAGATTATATCATTATTGAGGACAAATCCGGTGGAACAAAACTGAACTCTAAGTCTTATCAAAATGAACTGAATTTTATAGTAGGTCCACTGAATTTTATAATAGGTCCAACGATATTAGGTCCACTGAATTTTGTCCTCAAATCCTAATGATAAATCCGAATTGACAGAGTACACACATCTTCATTAGGATTTCAAAATTCGGTCGAACCAAACTGAACCTAATAAACCAAATTATAATTCGGTTTGGTTTAGTTTGGTTCTGTCTTATTTGATCAGCTTAGTTTTGCTTATTATTTAGTTTGGTTTACTTGGTTTGATAATTTTTTCAATTAATCTGACCGAACCAGCCATTTGCAAAGTCCTACTAAAAATCGCACTTTCTGAACATTTCTGAAGCTCTTTTGACTAGCAACTGCAAAATTTCATTCCCAATCCTTTTCTCTTCTACAATCTCATCAAAAATAACTTTATGCTATTACCGTCGAGAGTAAAAAATGGATCGGACTATATTTCATATAAACTTGGAGTTTCCCAATAATTTATCCAAAAGATAACTTCATGTCAACTTGGAGCTTCCTAATTATTTATCAAAAAGATAGAACAAGGAACTGCGTCCAGATTATTAATGACTTAAGTACAATTTCATGCTCTTCAAGGAAAAATCCATCTTAAGATAAGCCATTCAATTTATGGTATACCACCAAAAATCTCCATAGAAATCAAATACTGCTTGTATTAAGTGGTTAACACCAGTAAACAAGTAAAAGAGACTGTTAGCAACTGATCCTAAACAGAGACTATGATCTACAATAAAAGAGAAGCAAGGCTCAAGAAGATAAAAAAGAGCATTTACATATATACCAACCAATTCCTATGTATTTACATATCTAACACCTAAACTTTGCTTCTTACATTTATAACACCCAAATCTTTCATAATGCGTCAAAATACAACCATTTTAATTTAAAAAAAGTGAAATACATATATGTATGTAAAACTTAAAGTTTAGACATCAAATATGTAAATACGTGGGAATTGAGTGGGTATGTATGTAAACCTTCCTAAAAACAATGAGAATGAAAGAGGGATCTTTTAATACCTCACCACATGAGTTCGTCTTTCACTAAATGATCCTGTCATAATCTCACAATAAATTAAAAATAACAATATAATAATGTTATCATTATTAATATTAATATTAATATTAATAAATGGCAGGATAACTATCTTATAATCCCTTCAAGTGTAAAAGAGTTAGGGTTGTGCAGATGAAAATCTATAACTGTGGAATGTGAATTTGTTGCACTCAGAATTCTAGTTCAACATCAAAAAATAAAGCATCAAGAAGGAATGAGTTATGTGCTTTTCAGAATAGTGGTGCAAACCACCTCTAAATTGAAGAACCACCAAAAAAACAAATTAAGAAGAATGTATGCAAGATACAAATGGCATAAAAATAATTTGTAAATGCTTTATATCAATAAGTGCAGCGACCATGTTGAGGTGAGAAGCCTTCACTTATTAGTTGTCATTCATAACAATTTAAAGTGTTTTCACGAAATAATTTTTAATTGAAGCCAACTTAATCTCAAATTAGTCGAGGCTCAAATGTTACATAGAAACTATTCAATAATCCTAGGTGTAACTGTTAATACTGCTCAACTAAGCAGCCAGTTTTAGCGAGTCCCATATATTAAGAGATTGTTTAGGATCACCTTTGATTTTTATTTTCTTAATTCGTTTTTTTATATATATATTTTAATTCCAAACAAAAAATAATTCACTATTTGATTAAAATATATATTTTTTTAATAAACTCAAAACAACTAAAAATTATTTTAAGCATTTTTTAAAATACGTTAATTTGTTTTTAAAAATAAAAAATATATAAACAAATGCACTAAATAAACATATTTTTAAACATAAAAAACAAAGTTGATCCCAAACAAGCCCTAATTGAATAGAATATTCAAATAAGGGAGCCTTTTTACTAATTAATTCATCTGGACCATATGCTGAAGAACAAGCCCAATTGTCCACATTCAGAAGCTCAGATATTGTGCAATCCTTTCAAAAGGCCAGAGATGCTGTCTTTCCAAAAAACAACTTGCCCTAAATGTAGGAAAAAGTGAGTGCTTCTCTTCCTCTGCCACAGCTATTTCCATTTCTTCATTCTCTACCTCTTTATCATGCACTGTGAGAATTCGTAATTTCGATCATTACAACGATGTGCTAAACTTTTCATTACACCAGAAACATAACTCCTTGGCCCACTTCTCCCAAATTTGTCTCTGTAAAGCGCTTTAGTGTTTCCCTCGACCGTTTTCCATTATTTGTGTTCCATGCATCCTCCCTCTGGACTTCCATTGTTGGAGCTTTTAGTATCATCACGGTTTTAACAGTTCAATACGATGTTCCATTGTGTTGCCTTGTTGGCCTTCTTCATTTGATTCTTGTCCTCTACCATCTGAGCTAGCTCCACCGTCTCCCTCAATCCCCATGATCTCAATAATCGGAGTTATGCCCATGTGTTAGGCTTTAGGCACTTCATGAAATTTCTCTCCAATCCTACTTCAAAAATCGACCTCAGCCATCCCGACAGTAGCTAAAATTTCTCTGTATTCCATGACAGTCCCCACCTGAGTCAAAGGCATATAATTGCTTATGTAGGTCTCCTTCAAACAATCTTTGAATTCCTCCCACGAATGGATCGAGTATCTAGCCTCCCTCCACTGAAACCAGGATAGAGTTTTCCCTAACATAACCCTGCCGCCATGAGTTTCTTCTCCCCATCTAGCTCATTCAGCGTGAAGTTTTGTTCAGCCCAATACACCCACCCATGTGTGTCATCCCCTTCGAAGATCAGCATCTCCAACTTCTTGACTCGAACATCTCCACCCCAACTTTCTCTTCATTCGTTGTTTCCCTCCATGTATCGAGTGTAAAACTTCCTCCTTAGATCGTAGTTATATCCCCTCTCTGCTTCTTCCCTTTCTTCTTCGTGTTTCATACCTCTTGCATAATCTCTTATTCATGTTACGGCCCAACCGCCTCCATCAGAAATCAATCCACCCCCAATCGAAGCCTTGTGAGGGGATTTGTGATTGTGGATGTTTTTCTCTTCATGTTCCTCACATTCAATCTCTTTTTTTTTCGATCTTGTCATGGATTCTCCAGTCAACCTTTAGTCAGGATTTGCAAATTGAGCCGACGACGGGGTCTTGGATTGCATCTCAATGATTCTCTTTAACATTTCTCGAATTTCCCTCATGCTCTCAAATCAATCCTCCAATCTGTTCTCCATAAACGAGAATCTATCCTCTTTGGTGACGAAACTTTCTTCCATCCCAGATCTGATTTGACTTGCCTCTTCTAATTTCTTATCCAAATCATATACTTTCTTTGCTATCATTATTTCTTGTCACTAAAGCATGCTCGATTCTGGATCCGGTCGCTGACTTCTAGGATCACAATTAGGGCACGCCTGGTCCCATTGCAGCCTTCCACTCTAGTTCTAATATGATCGAGTCTATTTCACATTGTTCAGTGAGACAATAATTAATGCAAGTCAAAATCCCTCATGTTTCCCAGGTAACTCGAACCACTATCCTATCGCAAGCCTTCTATCACAGCCTAATAAGATCTCGGCGTCGCATTCCCCGCACACTCTGATTGCGACTGTATCACAGGGTTCGGTCACGAAGGTGACAAGCAGCATTCCTAGCAAGCCCTGATTGTGATTGTATCGCAGCAAGCTCTGTTAGCGATTGTATCGCAACAAGCGGTTGTAAGAAAAGAGTTCGAATCCCAAATCGGAACTATACTGAAATTGACGCCCGATTCCCAAAATTTTGAACTTTCATACTAATTTGATACTACAAAACCTCAAAATCAGCACGATTTTCTTCAGAAATTAGGTCAAACAACTCAACAAAAATACAAAGATAAACACCTACAATTCGAGAGGTATGCGATCTCTCCCAATTCCTACAATTCGAGAGGTAGAAAATCTCTCACAAACCTTAGACCTAAGACTCACAACTCAATCTTACTCACAACTCAATCTTCAACTCAATCTTATGCATAAACCTAACCCTAGACATAACAAACTTATTTTTACCCAGCAATTTTAATAATAATAAAACACTAAATTGCCTTTAGAAGTACCAAAAACAAATTTTACCTTAGACTAGGCCCCAACGTAACAAATTTCTTGAGAAAATGATAAGAATTTGTGGATGAAATCGGCATTATATTTTGTACAAAAATCCATAATTTTATATTATGATGGCACAACCACAACCATGCTAGAAGAAAATCTAAGAATCTCTCCATATAAAATTGTCATTTTTTTAAAATATAAAATTGACATTTAATATGGCATTCCATTCTCAAAGTGATGATCAATCAAATAGGGCCATGCAGATTTTAGAAGATCTACATAGGCTGTGTTCTTATAGCTTTGATGAAGGTTTGGAATCACATACGCCTCTAATAGAGTAAAATTAAAATAAAAATTTCCAAACAAGTATTGAAATGACACCATATGAACTATATTACAACAATAACAACAACAACAACAAGCCTTTATCCCTGATGTAATCCAACAAAAATAAAAAAATATTTAGTCAATCCTCCTGTTCAAACACAAGTAACAGCCCTAAGTTACGTATCTTTAATGACTTGAATATAAATCATATCAACACCTTTTTGTTCTAGTACTCTCCAAAGAAGTCTTGGAATCTTATCATAAGCTTTTCTAAATAAAAATCATATGTAGAGAAAATGCAAGAAAACCCAACCTTTGGCTAAAGAAAAAGAGAAGGATGATGGGTTCAAAACTAACAAATAGGGCCACTAACAAGGTTTGGCAGATCTGTGGCAAACTGAAAGTTTTAAAGGACATACGAAATAAATTCTACGATGTTGAGCATTGATTCATGGAATTCAATGTTGAACCCAAGATTTTGAAAAGATCCTGAAGGCAGTTTATTGACTAGCTTTATCGACATATACATGAAGCGCATGATGAGTTCAAAATTTCCTCAATTAAAAATATACAGCTTATGAGTCAAGCAAAGTTTTCCAAGATATTGTAGGAATACATTCTGAACTTATGAGGAAGAGCCATGACATATATTGGCTTATGATATGAAGTAACATCAAAGTCAAGAAATATCTAATATTTGAACTTTACGGAAGCATGGAACAAAATGAGATGCTAAATAAGAGAGAGATACGTGAATACTGTTCACACGTTTTAATTTGAGGCATTATATTTCCAACTATATTATAAGTTTTGAAGATGAATTTTTTATAAAGGGGACGAAATTAATTGAGAAGAATTAATAATAAAATAAATAGTTATACATAAAAATTTAAGGATGATCACTGAAGCTAAGCATTCATGGGATGATGGCAGCACTTTACCATCAAGTGAGCAATGTGAATCAATCCTTCCTTCTACGTTTTTTCTTGCAATAGGTTCTTCTCTGGAGCCTTTTTCCGCCGCAGGCCCTCCGGAATCTTTTATGCAGCAGACCTTCCTCCGAAATTTTTCCTGCAACAAGCCCTCCTCTGGAGCCTTTCCTACATAGCTTTTCCTGCATTAGGCCCTCCTTTGGAGCTTTTCCTGTTGGAAACTCTCCTCCTGAGCTTTTCCTGTATCAAGCCCTCCTTCGAAACTTTTTCCTATATAAGGCTCTCCCCCAGAGTTGATCCTGCAATAGACCCTCTACTGGAATTCTTCCAGCAGTAGGCCCTCCCCCGGAGCAAGTTCCTGTATCAAGCCCTCCTCCAAACTTTCTCCCACAGCAGACCCTTCTCCGGAATTTTTTCCTGTATCAGGCCCTCCCCCGGAGCTTTTTCTGGAACAGGTCCTCCTTTGGAATTCTTCCTGCTGCAACCTATCTTCGGAGCCTTTTCCTGATCTCTTGCATCAAGCACTCCTTCGAAATCTTTCCCTTCGGACCTTTTCTTTTTTTCTATAAGGCATAAATTGCAACATTTTTTGCAAGTTGTCTACTCCCCTGCAAACTCCCCTGCAACATTACATATAGGAGTCTTTCGTCTACCTATAGACACTACAAGAACTGTAGTCAAAGGCAGTTGCAGTTAATTAGAAGTCATCTTTTTCTGCAATGTAGTCAAAGGCAGTTGCAGTTAATTAGAAGTCATTTTTTCTGCAAGTTGTCTACTTCCCTGCAAACTCCCCTGCAACATTACTTGTATGAGTCTTCTGTCAACCTATAGACACTACAGAAACTGCAACCAAACTCCCCTGTAGCATTACCTGTAGGAGTCTTCCGGCTACTTACAGACACTGCAGGAACTGTAGTCAGACAACTGCAATTGTCAACTTCCCTGCAAATTCCCCTACAACATTATTCGTATGAGTCTTCCCCCTACCAACAAACATTACAGGAACTGCAGTCAAAGACAGTCGCAGTACAGGATGAAAACTTCAACTTCTGCCTCACAGTTTCTTCCTCGCCCATTGTTTGATGTTTTTAAATCCAAGTTGAACATGGTTTTCAACCATGTTTCAACTTAAAGGGAAGTGTTAGAAGTTATATTAAGAACTATATTTATTCTTGAATTTGAAGATATTTTTCCTTTCCTATTTTATATTTATTTCTTTAAATTGGATTTATTTCATTTCCTATTTTATGTTGTTTTCTTTATCTCCAAAATAATTAATGTGAATTGATTAATTGGAGATATTATGAGTTATAATTTTCCTTTCATATTATTTTCATTTTATTATCTTTCCTATTGTAGGATTCATGTAAGAGTGTGTATAACCTCTTTCATATCAATGAAAAAATTTTGCTTTATTCCGTATTATTATGAATTTCAACACATCCACTTTTTCATCCAAGGCTTAATTGCTCTTCAAGAAAATGCAACGCTTGATTGACCTCTGATTGTGACAATGGTTCAGAGATAATGAAAATAGTTAGTCAGATTTTATCGACGTCTTTCTCAACATCGATAGAATTTGTTTCACCAGAAATAGGACCGCAAGAGTTTTGATAAGAATCATATATTTCGCTAGTGACAGAAGGTCGAATATTGTTCGCAATGAACTCCACCATATCGTACCGCCAAATATCGTTGAATGTAATTTTCACTCTAGGAATTCCAGCGCATTTCTCCTATTCATACACGGGCTATATACAATTATCCACGATTATTCCGACGCCAGACCTTCAAATCCATCAAAACTTAAAGATTCATGATGAAATGGGTTTTCATCTTCTTCCTCAAGAATTTTGTTTTCTTGATCCACCTCATGTTCTTCCAGTTTTCGTTGTTCGAGTATAAATACTTTTTCTTGAAGAAACTGGATATCCCATTTTAAACCTTACATAACAAGTTTTTGATTGGGTCTTGCAAGATTTCTTCGTGGCAACATGTTGTTTCGTTAGAAAATCACACTTTGAAACAAGGATAACAGAAAGAACAGTAGCACTGCGGACAATCTAGATTGGAATTCTTGACAATTGCAGCAAACAGAAAATTCGGAACACTAGGAAATCTGGAATTGAGAACAAAAATCTGTGAACAAATATCTGAATTTGTTAGACAGCAAATGAAAGAAAGGCTAGGGAACCCAGGAAAGAAAGCAAGAATGTTGTCTTTGAAGGAAAGTTGAAGAGGAGAGGAATGAGAGGATGAAAGAGCAGCCAAGAGGAAAAATTGTAGAAAAAACTAGTCGTGAAGAACAAGAAGACAAAAAATTTCCTCTTTCAGAAAACTTAAATCGACTAAAAAGAAACATAAAGATAGAAGGATTGTCGATTCTAAGAAGCAACAAGATGACAGGTTTATCATCCCACCGAGAAAGCTGGAGGATCTTGGCAAGAGTTGGGACCAAGAAACCAAAGCTCTGAAACCAAAATGATACCAACATGGTATATGAGAGTAGAATTTCAGCAAAACTATCATCAAGAATTGTTGTGAGGATTTTTGGAAACAAAGAACAACAAAAGGAATATTTTTGATGTAAAGAAAGCACAAGAATACACATGGCAAGATATCACCTGGGCTGCCAACTCCAGGATACAGCTGCAAGTAAGATGAACGGGTAGCCCAACCATCCCAAAAGAAAGGGGCACATAATTATAAAACTAAAATCTGCTCCTATACACAAAACAGCGTCTATTTATAAGCACTAAAACTCCCCTTATTATAAATTTGTTATCCAAATTGAGAAATACATAAAAACGGAACTAAAGCATAAAAACGGACCTTAAACATAATGTGGACAGCACTAGAACTTATGCTCCCTTGTCAAATAGATACTAAGATAAGACAAGACATCTAAGGATTGAATGGCAAACTAAATACTCAAAAACTAAGTAGGTAATCTCATTTCTAAATTGAAGAATAATTTCTTTCTTCTAAATCTTATGCATTTAATTTAATTGTTTATGATATTTGGTTAGTAATCTAAATATTAGTCAACGTGGGGCAATCTCAACTAGTTATAGCAAATGGATTCACAGTGATTCATCTCTTCTCAATACAATATTCCTCATGCTGCAATGAATCGAATGTGTATGTTTCCATGTTGATGTTTCTATTAGTTAAGTAGATTCTAAATAGCATCATGCAATTTGCCTTGAAAATAGGCTAAATGTATGTTAACATTAACGCAATAAAAATAATTTAGAGAAACTTGTCCATGCATATTCGAAAATGCAGTCACCCTTTTAATAATTATATCAAGCAAAAGATCATTAGATAAATCGCATGACAACTTGTACTTTATGCTTTAATATAGTCATTAATCAAACATAACTGACTTTATGCTTGATGCTAATGACTAAATACAGCCCTGTTACTAAACCTAATTTACTAGGCATCATTTAAGTTAATATGAAGTAAGGGTGTAAACAAGTGGAGCTTGAGTAAGCTTTAGTGTTTTCAACTTGGTTCATTAAGCGAACGAACTAAATTTTTTTATTTATGTTTGGTTTGTAAATTTGGTTTATTTTGTTTTGTGCTTTGTTTTTTCTCTTTTTTCTTTTTTTTTCTTCCTTGAGGTTTAGCTTGTTAAATTACTAAGCCAAGTGTGAGCAGCTCATGAAGATAAATTTTACATATAAATAATAGAATTAACATGTTTTAAAGACAAACCATACATATAGAACAAACATAAGCATACCTAAACACATGCATTTATATGGATCATTTTATGTGTATATAAAACCAAATCTAGCTATTATGAGTTAAACGAGGTCTTGTTCTTATTTAGCATGTTAAACAGATCCGGTCAAAGTAATCAAAATCGAGCAACTTATCTAGCAAAACACAATTGAACACAACCTATGAGATTTGGAAAGCATGAGGTCAATGATACAATTATTAATAATAAAACATTTTAATATGTTGTTTAATCCTCTCATCATGCTTATACCCCTAATAATATAAATAAAATTTTAAGCGCATGAGAAATAGTAAAATTAATACAAGAATAAAGAATAATTCATCAAATAAATAATTAGTCCATTATTAAAATAATGTTTTGTGAAAGCTCTTAAAGAGTTATTTGTAAACGCTAAGCAATCATGTTCACAAAAATAAAGAAAAAAGTGGGTCAACTTTCATGTTAATTTATATGAAGAGCTTTTACATTTGTGCTCAAGCATGTTCAACCCGTTAAATAAATAAAAACAAACCAACCTTGCATAAATCAGTATCGAATTTTTTTCATTTAGGTTCATATTACAATTCTAACTTCAAGTGTAGGTTCATAAGTCTTTCATTTAGAATAATTTCTATCATGTTTTTGCTTTCATTAACATGGTTATTAATTTTCTTTGATTAATAGTTTGATCCCTGCAAATTTTTAATGCATATTCAATGGTTTCTCCATCTCAAGTAAATGCATTAGAAAACTATAAACTAAGATGTTTTACATCACACTAAGGTCATATTTATTTCTCGGATAAGATAAGATGTCATGTTGACCCCTAATAGAAAATCAATAAACATTTATCATGGATTGTTGCTTGCTTATTTGAGTCTTCTGGTTCCCAACAGAGAATATTACATACATCCAATGTTCCATGCAATAGTGATTTCCAGGAATCTAAGAGAACAAAACTTTCTCCCTGCTACTCGTAACATTAAAACTTGAAGGGTAATTTCACTGTATATTGATTTACTGTTGAAATCCACCAATACTTCAAAATAAATAATAACATTGTTCCTACTTCTCAGCCATCTTACTACATTCTGCATCCTCCTGACATAGATAAATGACAAAAAAGAAACATTGTCGTAGCATCTGACAAAGTTTCTACTAGTGCCTGTGGCGGTTTAGCATTAAAGGCATGGATAATAATAATATAAAAGATGATATCTTTAGTCCACGGCTTCCATTTTATCTTCATCTGTGCAACAGCAAAAGTACACCAACAAGCCCCGTTATTTAAATAAAATTTTACTTTAAAGCAGGTAGTAATAGCAAAATTCAATCATATAAAGCATATTAAGAGAATTGCCAGCATCTATAAGTAATAATCTATAAAAGTCATGTCACTGCACGACAGATTGGCTGCAGCTACCAAATGAATAAGATCCAGAAGCGTGGTAAAAATCAACAAAATAATAACTACTTTCAGAAGAGAGCTCAAACCTGTAAATAGTGATAAATATATCTGGCACTATGCCCACCATAGATCCACATATGTAAGGACAATATTGTACATTGGTAGCCACAGAAGCATAATTGAAAACAATGTAAGGGAAAGGAGAAACCCTTATCAGTGTAACAGCACGAAATTGGTGAAACCAATCTCCTTCCCCGGCTAATCTCAGAATGGCTGATTTATTTGGCCACCTCTCCAACCATTTCTGCATTTAACGAAATTTAAAGAAAAGGTAAAACATATTCATATCTAAGGTACAAAATTATTTTCATTAAAAGGAATCATAAGAATTTAGAAGAATGAACTGACATGAATTTTGTGACGAAATGAAGAACCTATAAAATATGGCAGTGACATGCCTATACTTGCCCCTGCCAGAATAAGCAAAAATCCATAACCGTAGCCAAATGTCATCCCACCTACCCACATGGAAAATGAAGAAGGGATAAAAACTGCTGGGAACAACGCAATTGATGCAAAAAGTAAAAGCCCCAGAGTTGGTATACTGAATGTTGATATCTCCCAGTCCAGAATAGGCACAACTACCTGACAATATCATCTTCAAAACATGAGAAAGTCGCGTAAAAAGGACAATAAAACTACTAAAAGAACAAAAACACCAATTTTTTTACCTCAAACTCACAAGGAAAATTGCTTCTAGGATTTGAATTAGTATCATATTCAACAATCTTGAATTCGATTGACGGTGCCGTGTGGCAGTCATATTTATCTTGCATGCCTAGGCAGTAGGTCTAAGAACTAACATTGCTTAACCATGCTCAGACAATAGGTCAACTTCAACATCAGCATTATCCAAACATGTAGGTCTGTCTCAGGACCCCACCTTTTCATTTCTACCAGGTTTTACATTAGGCGTTAATTTTCGTTTTTGCTAATATTTCTGCATAACTTTTTTTTTTAAACCCATTTTCTTTCATACTCCTAAGCACATTAAAGTCTATCTACCTGCTTTATTAGTAAATATTTATGTCACACATCACACATGTAGTTTCCACAACATTATCATTAATATGACCTAGAATACATGTACATCTAAGCAATATAAGGCCTAAGAACTAACATGTCTATGCCAAGGTCAAAAAAGGATCAACACTCCACCAAAAAAAAGACGATAAATATTTTGAATTGGAAATATTTATTTGTCATCCGCATCATCAGCATAATCCCAACCATTTAGGTATATGCTAAGAAACCCGCCTTTTTCATTTCTACTGAGTATTCTATGAAAGATTAATTGTAGACTTTCCAAATAATTCTACAAGTTCTGGCCAAATCATTATTTTTTTTCTACCCATTTTCTTTCAAACTTCTAACACACTAATTCTAACCCAATTTTTGTTCTTCTGCGTATATGGTAAAAATATGTAATCCTATTTTTCCACTATTTATCATCAAAATGAACTATTTCCACTACATCTCTCTTAGTTCACCAAACATTCATCTTAATATTATCATTTCTGTCACTCTGCTTGACTACCAATGATTTATTTGCTGTACAGCACTCAGATCATATAACATAGTCATTTTAAATTTGGTTTCACAATTTTCACTTTATCCATGACTCACTTATAACATAGCTCTCATGAAACACATCTCCATTTTAACAACCCATCTCTTACTCACATAGTCAAATACCCATCTATAACCCATTATTTTGTAAAATTGGTAGAAGAATCCTAAACAACCACACATGGTTATCACATTTTGTAGTGAAATTGATCAATGATAATCAAGTTCATATCTATATCAAGTTTTCAACTATCAATACAAAGACTCTTAGAATATAAAAAAAAAGTCTTCCATGTTCTAATTTTCTCTTACTTAACAACTCTTATTTAGGAATAAATGTGAGAGTGATACATAACATGAAGATAATATCTAAATAATAAGCATATTTATGCTTAATAAAATAATAAGCTTAGAGCATTAAACAACATAACATAAGAATAGATTTATGTACAAAGATAATTATTATGTACTTAATATATCAAACAATCATGTATCTGAATATTACACATTATTGTTATTCTATTAAAAATCCTTGAAGAGACTAAGCATAATTTATTCTTAAATGGAAAAGCAATCCCAACCCCTCCATGCAAGGCCTGTCATGCCGTCCAATATACGGGTATTGTGCTTGAATCCGCATTTTGCGGCGACAGGGAATTGCACCTAAGGGGTGCAAAAGATAACAAAAATTTTAAGAAGATGTGCTTTATGGAATCCAACCAATCAAACACACACACACACACACAAACCAAAAATTCATAAAAAAACACCCATACCCACCCATCTTTATTGTGTTTGAACCGTGTACTCATGATTCATTTTTTCTTAAAATACCTGAGTTTTCTCCCCTAAAATAATAATAAAATAATTAAAAAGCACACCAACCAACCAACCTTGTAATTGAGATAAATGATCATAGAGAAATTTATTTGCAAAAAAAAATGTCCAATTGCGGCGCACTTGATAAAGCTAAGAGTATAAATTTCAATGGTTTTGTTCATGAAGATCTTGTATGACGATCTAAAACTCAAGCTAGCATCCAGTAAACTATCAAAATGGCATGCCCTCAATAAACCAAAAACAAAGTACGTTGAATGATACTGTTGTCAATACACATTTAAATAAATGTGCTGAACAAAATAACTTCAAGTTCGACTCATCACAATGTCATCACTATCACAAACTCCATAATAATACCGAAAATTCCACATCTAGTGCTCATGCTTCCTAAAGAACTACGATATAAACAGCAAAAACGCCAATAAAAAAATGAGACGTACCTTTTTTATGACCAAAGGGCCAGCGAAGATAACAAGAACTGCCGCAGCAGCTCCCAAAACAATGCAAAGGAAAACAACCTTCGTCCACCATAGCAGGGAAACCCACTTTCCATTACTCAATGGTAACTGCGCTTCCAATTCCTCATCATAGCTCATCGGCAACCTCACAAAATCCCCATTCGCATCTCCCATCCCCCCCTTCGAGTCCACGGCCAACATATCATCAATGGAATCTGCCCAATCAGTCAACAGCCCCAAAAGGGGAAGACTAGCTTCAATCGGAGATCTCTCAGTCAAATCAATCAATAAGAGATATTCAGAAAAGAATTGAACCCCCTAAACGTCGTTTTCCCTTCCCCGTTTCCTTCACCGTAATTCTCCGCCAAAAGAACGAAACCCTAGATCTCAAAGCTCAGCAGCTTCCGACCAGGAGGAAGGCTGTCACAGAAGCACCAACATTAAGCTCCAGTACGGGCAATGAAACCGTTGCAGCGTTGAGTTTATGGAAAGTGGGAGGGAAAGGAAGAGGGATAGAGAGAGAACGACAATGGCGAGTTCCGCTGAGGCAGAGGAAAGCTTAGATAGACGCGTACATGTATAACTTAATTAGACTCATCAGAGACCGTATCAAGAAACCCAACAATGCTGTTGAGAAAGAAGTTGGTCCCAATGTCTGGTCAGACTTTTTCGGTGGGTACTAAAAACAATATTGCTTTTCTCTTTCCTTGGAAGATTTATATACATACCATTTAATTTGTAAGTATTTAGGTATATAAACTTCAATCTACATATATATATATATATATATATTGA
>NW_018164502.1:341560-352333 GCF_001263595.1 Phalaenopsis equestris | reverse complement strand
TATATATATATATATATATATATATATATATGTCATCTTACCTATATATCAAAAGATATATTCTACTTTTAAAACATTTAAAATAGTGATATTTTTAATGCTATATGAAAGAATTGTGCGGTATAAATATTAAAAAATAAAGCTTAGATGTTAGATATAAAAATACATAAGAAATTGGGTGGTGTTTTTATAATTTTTGGGCCCGCTGGTTAGGTCGTGTGTCGACCCGACAGCCCGTTGGGATGGAGACCAGTAGTTAATAAGTCGTATTTAAGGTTTGTTTAAGATGGCTATATTTTTTTATAAATCTAATTGTAAAATTATGGTGAGAGAAAGTCAAACATATATATTTTTCTTACAATCATCATATTTTAATAATTATGATTATAATAAGTACTTTCTCACACAAAAATCCTCTATAAAATAAACAGAAAGCAATTCTCCAAACTGAACAACAATAAACTTTTAGTTGATGCTAAAAAACTTTTAAAATTATTAGTAAAAATAATAGAACAAAATTATTCAAAATATATTAAAGCATAAATGTGGTACCAACAATCATCCTAGTTGACCTATATTACTATTTTAAGTTTAGGATTCCAAAAATTTAATTATGAATGATATATTATATAAGCTATACATGTGGTACCAACAACCATCCTAGTTGACTTATAATATATTTTACTTCATAAATGAAGTCCACAGTCTCTCTAATATTCCCCTGCAAATGTGGGAAACGTCTGAATTCATATCCATATTCCCCAGTCTCTCTCCTTTGTTCGTACAAAGCCCACTCGAAATGTTCTCGTGAGAGTATGGAGACGTGAATGTCACAAGGCTCTTAAATAAACACGAACTTTTATCTATACTTGAGTGATGTTCATCATATCAGCGGTTTGAAAAACTCAATAAACAATTATAGAGAGCCCGCGGGTCACATTGGCAAGTAAGCTCGGTCAGTCACTTCAGCAAGTGAGTTCGACAAATCACTTAGATAAGTGGGTTTGGGAGCAGAAGGTGACCAAAGTTTTCTTCCTTAAAAAAAGAAAAAAAGTTGGCCTTCTAGCACTCGAAACATGTCATTGTACAAACATATCACTCTAATAATATAATCATTACTACTATTACAACCATTAAAAAATGAAGCACACATTTTCATAATTAATAATTTCATTTACTATTAGTTTAGATCTTTTGATAAACGAAGATTGGTTCTCTCACAACTTATCGTTTTAATTATTTGTATTCAAAAATGATATACATTATTTTCATATTAAATGTTTAAAATTTTATAATAAATTAAAAAAAATTATTTTTAATTTAACTATTTATACTAATTAAAATTAGAATGTACTGACCAAAATAGTAAATTATTTAAAAATTATATTAGTTATTAAATTTACTGAAAGAGATTGATTTGATCAATGTTATGGCACCATATTTTAAATTAAAACTATTTAAAATAATAATAATGAGGCAAATAATGTATGTCTAAAAATCAAATCAACTCCTAGCAGGAATCATTAACAAAAATTCAATAATTGAAATAATGCCACCTATGCTGATAATAATTCTGTTTTGCACAAAATTTGTTCATCTTTATGTGGAATCCAATGATATTCATGATTTGGATACCAATAAAAATCTATATGGTTGTTTCGAATCGTTTTTAATTTCGTGATTCACATATAATTTCTTATTATTGAATTCTTTTAGGACGTAGGATCTTACATTGTTCGTGAGTACATACAGCTCGTTAAAGTGAACATTTTAGTCGTGAAAGAAATGTAGAAGAGAGAGATGATGGGGGAGGCTCGAGAGAATATCTCAGGGATTGTGCATTGAACTTGAATCTAAAGTAAGCTGGAAAAAATAGCTCAGAAGTGGTTTCTTGAATTTCAGTTTTAGAGAGAGAGAGGGAGAGAGAGAGACTTTGGAAAAAAATCCATGACTCTCTTCTTCTCGTAACTTCTTTTTATATAAAAGGAAGAAAATAATAGAAAATACTTTTAGTACAATACACACTCATCCATGATGTTTTGATGAAAAGTCTGTGATGTGAATGTTAGACGGCGCATTTGAAGGAGGATAGACCTGCATCCTATATGATAATGATGACATTCCCTAAAAGTTATCCCTCCCTAAAAAGCTAAGTGACATCCTAGCTCTTTGATGAAAAGTCTGTGATGTGAATGTTAGACGGCGCATTTGAAGGAGGATAGACCTGCATCCTATATGATAATGATGACATTCCCTAAAAGTTATCCCTCCCTAAAAAGCTAAGTGACATCCTAGGGAGAGATGAGATTCAGTTACTTTGACAGATGAATTTGATTCAACCACTTTGACATATGAGTTCGATTCAACCACTCCAACAGGTATACTCAATTTGGCATATTAGTTTTCGTATTTAGAATACGCAAAATAAAGTGTGTTTTTATCTATATGATTGTATTTGTGGATACACTTATTATAATAAGACTATTAAATAGCATAATTAATATTGGATCCTGAAATATGAGTGGTCTTAAAATTCTCTTCATAAGAGGAAAAGAATGAAAAAAGATCGATAGAGGGGAAAACTCACTACTAGTATAGACATAAAACAGAGAATCTTCACCAAAACTCTGAGTAGCTAAAAGAAAAAGCCCCCTACCCCCACGCATGGCTATTTCTATTTTCAAGTTTGGGTAGGGGTAGGCCTTAGGGAGGATTACACCAATGGTTAGCACATTTATATAATAGCAACACTGTCCAATTAAGGCAATTTGATGAAATCACCCTAAAATAAAAGACATACAACTAAATTATTAGACAAGACAAACTAAAAAACCAAATTGTCATGCATTCAAAAATATAAGCATGAAAAAAGCATTCAAAAATACAAGCAAAATAATTGATTATACACCTATATAAGTTCTAGTCACTGTTGGCTTGGGCTTCAGATTGAGCTTAAGATTGAGCTTGATTAATTATGAATAACATTTCACTGCTTTCAAGTTAAAAAGTACATTGAATATAATGGTTGAAAATAAAATCCTTATTTTCTAAAATATGCATTCTATCCACAAGCAACCAAAAAAACCAACTAAAAAAAGAACTTCAGTTTTTGCTGAAGAAATGAATTACATTCATTAAAACATTACATATTATAAGGGCTTCAGTGAAAGAAGACATGTTCAAAACAGAAGGCCTGATTTTTTATAACTACCCAATAGCACTACTTATATCCCTCCTACTCATGAGAGAAATCAGTTCTTCCTGTTGGTAAAAAGCCCAAACTTAGCCCAAAAAAGTCCCAACACATCAAAAAATGTCAACCATTTAAAGCTCCATTTACTCACACTAAACTCTAGAATTATAGAAACCCTGATAATTATCATTCACTTGATAGTGATGTACCTGTTTGTTCCATGCTTAGCCCAGTGATCCTTAAGGTCAAGTGGAGCAGACAGATCATGGCCTTCTGCTGCCAATCTGCTAAGCAGCTTAGTGAAAGCGCTGCCGCTCATTTTACGCCCGGCAACTCGAGCATGCCGCTTGTTCGGCATTACCGGGAGAGGATACATTGAAAGCGTCGTCGTGCAGCAGGCTGATTGCCATCCACCGCTCCCCCACTTGTAGCACTGTTGTAATTTCCCGGTGCACGAGCATGCAGGCGACGGCATCGTCGATTCGTCGAACGTCACCAAGTTGAGACCGAGATCCTGGCCCTTCCACTCATGGTGCTTCGTAACTACAGCCTGCTTGTTTAGATCTTCTCCGCCACCAATAGCATTACCCCTCCACTGATTCAGCGGCTTCGCTATCGTTATTTGCTTGTTCAAATCTTCGCCACCAGCGGCCCTCTTTCCTTTCCTCGACGCCTTTTTCGTTGGATTAGAAGCTTGAGCTTTTGACTCCTTTCTTGAACGCTTCGGTTTTCTAATCTTTACGACACCGTCAGAAGCGGCGGAGATGGGGTATGCCTCGGCTACCTGCATCTCTCTTCCATGAATGTACGGGTTGTCGGATAACTGTGCTGGAGGATGTTGCAGGTGTTGTGGCTGATGTTGATGTTGATGTTGATGCTGATGTAGATGCTGATGGAAGTGCTTCGTTCCACGAGGAGCGGAGCATCCTGGCGGACATCCAGCACTATTGTCACCATTCAAGCTACTCTCGCGAGAATACTCTAATGCCGCGAGGGCATTGTCACGTTCCAGTATAGCAGTGTTTCGCTCGGCGATGACTGCGTCGCGTTGGAGAATAGCCATGTCCCTCTCAGCCAGAGCAGCCTTCTTCTCCGCGAGTGCTAAGTTGCGCTCTTGAATGGCATTGTCGCGCTCCGCCAGGATGGCCATGACCTTCATGGTATGACCATCTTTCATCTGATGTTGAGGCATCATCCACTGAGATCCAACAAAACCAAAGGGAAATCATGAAAGCAATCTTCATTCTCTAGACAGTTCAGTATATGTATTAAAAAAAGGAAAATTTGCATAAATACCAAACAATTTTTATGTTTTTAAAACCCAAAGTTTGTGCAACAAGCTTTGAAAGGCTTCATCATTATTTTTAGGAAGAAGAATATCATCAACAAAAATTAGCAAATAGATGAGAAAGTTGTGTGGATTATATAAAGGAAGAGAAAGATCCGCTGTGATGGGATGAAAGCCAAGATTCTATAAATCATCAGAAAATATTGCAAACTATTGTCCCGATGCTTGTTTAACATCATAGATAGTTTTTCTAAAAAGACAAACATGAGCAAATTGTTGTGGATCGTGAATGCATTAGACACCTAGCTGAAACATTTTTCCAACTAGAAACATGTTTTCATGAAAGTATGATTTTGCTAGTCATTGAATCAAGGTATTTATAACCTTTATTTGTAGTAACATAACCAAGAAAAACAATTATGAAGGAAATGAGGCGTAACCGCCATTAGCAAAGATAAATAAATTTCGTAAAGGTGCTTATGATATTGAGGTTTCTGACAAAAAGTGCACACCATGGTGTTAGGCGATGGTGACATGTTTATTAAATATGTTATTGTAAGCAAGATATCAACCCTTAAAGTATAAGATAGATTACCATCAAATGGAAATGTTCCAAAAAGTTCAATAAAGTGTCAGTGCTTGCATTCATTAACATCATTTTCCTTGTGTATGGACTACTATATTGATGAATAATACCAAAATCACCAAGTAGTCTTTGAAGAATAGAATTGGCATATTCACCACCTCCATCAAATCTTACACCTTTCATTTGCTGATTAATTTAGCATTTCTAAATAGTAGGAATTTTTTAGTAACTTCAAATTTTAATTTAGAAAAAAAGTTTACCAATAAGGAGAGCAATCACTCACAAACAAAATATAACACTGATATCCTTTGAGACTGTCAATTAGGATGGACGGAAATCAGGATTTTTTATAATTAGGAGCTTCCTTATTTAAATTATTTTCAATTTATTTATTCTGATTTATTTCTCCGTTAGTTGAATATTTAGATTATGAATATGCATCATTAAGTTAGCTAAAATATATTATACATAATATTTTGTATCTAAAATAGATTGTAAGATTATTAGTTAATGGAATGAAAACAAAGGGAAAAAGGCATGGAGCCTATTCAGTATTCAGCCTATTTTTCTCAAAACGTTGACATGGTATCAGAGTCAAATTTTTGTCGTAACCACAGGTAGTCGTTGGAGGACCGTCGAGGCTCCCTTCCCGTCGGCCTTCCTGCAGGAAGGGAGGAACTATTTCTTTGTCTTGATTCGCCCATCTAAGGATTTTCGTCCGCTGCGACAACTTCGTCCGCCGTCGATTCGCTTTCCTCTATCTCCCGCGTCTGGTTCTGTCTCCCGTGTTTAATTCTAGCTACGATCTGCGATCTTGTCCATTTGTTATCACGTCTGTGATTCAAGTCTAATCCCCAATCTGTAATCTCGTTCACTTTGTTCGCTTCATCCGCTTCAGATCTCCTTCACTAGCCATCACTGCTTCTGTGACATCTTCGACTGCTTCTTCCGCTCCGGCTTCGTCCGCTTCGACTTCGTCCGCTTCGACTTTCGTCCGCTTCGACTTTGGCTTCTTCGTCGCACCCAAGGATTGAAGGCTTCGGCACTCCTTCCTAGACCCACGACTTCGACACCTCGACTTTAGCACTTTTGGAATGAAGATCAGGGAACAAATCGTCATCGTCGTTGCAGGAAGAATCAAGAGTATTTGGATCAGGACATGGATCCTACTTGTAGGTTATGATTGATAGCATCTGGATCGTGTAACTGGATCCTATTTGTGGGTTATGATCGGTAGCATTTGGATCATGACGCAGATCCTACTTCTAAGCTATGATCGATAGCATCTAGGTCGTATAACTGGATCCTATTTGTGGGCTATAATCGGTAGCATTTTGGATCAGGACACGGATTTTACTTATAGGCTATTATTGATAAAATATAGATCGTGTATTGAATCCTATTTGTGGGTTAATGATCGGTAGCATTTGGATCGTGTAACTGGAAGCGGATCCTTCTTGTGGCAATGATTCGAATTTTTGGACGACAATGATAAAGAATTTCTTGCTTTCCTTTGCTCAAATCATGTTATGGTTCAAGTGTTGTCTCTAAGGCTTCACAATTCTCGACTTTGGCACATTCGGTTTCGGCACTCATGGCTTGAGAATTTTTTATCTCGACAGTATTATCAATTTCTTATTGTCAAATTGATGTTTACTGATCAGTCAATATCAATTTGAGGAGGGATGTTAATCAAGAAGGACGGAAATCAGGCAGCTAAATTAGGAGTTTTCTAAAATTAAGAGCTTCCTTATTTAAATTATTTTCAATATCTTTATTCTGATTTATTTCCCTTTTAGCTGAATATTTAGATTAAGAATATACATTATTAAGTTACCTAAAATAAATTATACAAAATATTTTGTACATAAAATAGATTGTAAGATTATTATTTAATGGAATGAAAGCAAAGGGAAAAGGCATGGAGCCTATTCAGTATTCAACCTATTTTTCTCAAAACTTTGATAGAGACAACTTGAGGAAACATCATAAATCAAAATGATTAAGTACTTGACTAATTTTAATACAACAAGTCTTTATCCCACTAAGTGGAAATCATGTAGATGGCACAAAAAAGGTTAGACAGTGACTCTTTGCAATAGCACAAGAAGAAAAGTAGAAATCATGTAGAGAAGAGTAGAAATGTTAGAGGTGCAAGACGGACGAAAGTGTGTCACTTTTGCGAGATGGCCTATTCGACAATGCCGAAGTATTGAATCGGATAGAGCGGTGATAAAGAGTAAACTGCGCAGAAGAGGAGTTCAAAGCTAAAATGGACTCTGGAGAATTCTGCTGCTCTTCAAATCCTTGATTGTATAAATGAATGCATCAACTAAGATAGAGCAAGAGCAGTTAAAGGCAAATTTATAGACAGGAAATTGTGTGTGAAATGGGGAACATGAAAAAGAGATAAAAAGCGAATCCTATGATTTGGCCTCTGCAACAGGTCTTGACTATTGTGAGCAATAGGAAGAGTTTGTCAATTGCAAATAATTTTTTTCTTGAGAGCCATCATATGGTTTCGTAGGTTGAAGCTGAGCAGCATCTGAGGTGAGATATAATATGGCCCCATTATCAAGCACCAAACAAGTGGTAGGTTGCAGTTTCGGCAAACAGAGCTCACGGATTTAACTGGTATGACAAATCAGTGAGATGCCAATAGTTTAGAACAATATGCCCTAGTTTCCCACATATCCGACATTCAAGCTATTACTTAGATTGATAATCACCCAAAACTAAGAGGAAAAACAATGACCAAACTTAAATGTAGTGAGAGAGCGACAGCCTAAGTTTGAGATAAAGCTTTCCGAGCTCGCATTAATACACCCACTCATGGCAGCCAAAAGCGAGATTCTAATCAGAAGCAGCTTGATGTAGATGCTACGAGTAGATTCAGCGGAATTATTTAATTCCTCAATTGTCCAAACTAAAGCTTGGTAGAAATAATTGTAATAATTGGATGGCACACTATTTAGCGTATAAAGAATGGCATTTTCAAGATCAAGTGAAGGACCAAGTGGTAGCAATGGCATCAACTTTTGCAAAATGATATCATAAGATATTGCATCACGAATCAGTAATTCATAGTGAGATGATGAAGCTCATTTTTTAATTGAATGATGAGAGATCTAAATATAGATTGCATCCAACATTCAATAGTTTTCCAAATATCCATATAAGAATTACGATGGGTAATAAATGTAGAAGAGGGAGAAATGGAGTAAAAAGCAACGAACAAGAGTTGATCCACAAGCATCCAAGCGTTGGTTTCAGAAACTCTATCATCATTGAGAATTGGATGCGATGGGTTGGTCTAGAAGTAAACCATATAGGTATCCATCAAACCAATTGGTTTTGAAAAGTTTTAGAATTTGGGACTTCCAAGTAAGGTGATTACAATAATAACTAGGAGATTAATAACAGCTTTGATATCTAGACACGAGAAATTTTAATAGAGGAGAAATAGAAATATCATCCATTTTGAAAGGAATCAAGGAATAATTTCGAGAACTGGTAGTAGAAGATGAAGGAACTATAACATACGTTATAGAAATTTGATGAAATGTGTAATGCAGCTAAGACAACTTTAACATCGAGCTCACTAGTTGAAATGGTCTGTCTCAATACTGAGTTTGTTACAATTCTGCAGCACTAAACTGAATTAATCAAATAAAATTGCATATCAGCTTAGCAGTGTTATGCAATTTTTCTATTCATACTGTCAGTGATCATCTGTATAGGAAAGCCCCGGGTCTGCAAATGAGGCCCACCATATTAATTTGCTGGAAACCAAAGCAAGCACAAAATTTACACGAGATAGTTTTAAAGATGAATATAATTTTTTTTCTTGAACAATAATAAGTTCTATGGGTGATTAAATTATTAAAACACGTTATTAAAAGGTGTGAACGTCTTAGATATCTCGGGTCTATTGTTCAAAGTGATTGATGGTGATATTGATATAGGGATGTTATTAGTAGAAATCAAGTTGGTTGGTTGAAGTGGAAGTATGCTTTGTGCCTATTATGTGATAGAAAAGTATCGCTTAGACTGAAAGAAAAATTTTATAAGATGGTGGTGAGACCTGCAATGCCTATGGCGTTGAATGTTGGCCTTTAAAAGAGAAGCATAAGACTATGTTAAGTGTTGCCGAGATGAAAATGATTAGGTGGATGAGTGGCTTTACACTTAGTACACTGTGGCTTTACACTTAGAGACAAAATGCGAAATGATTATATTCGTGATAGGGCTGGTGTAGCCCCAGTGACGGACAAAAGTAGAGAGAATCGTCTTAGAAGGTTTGGTTACATTAAACATGATCATCTGATGATCTAATTAGAAGAGTAGATGTTTTAGATTCGACTCATGCTAAAAAGGACAGAGGTAGACCTAGAAAGATTTGGGCATATTGTATAAAAAATGATCTTAATTTATTAGAATAAAATGAAAATATGACACTAATTAGGACGCAATGGCGAAAAAGGATTCATGTACCCGACACCACTTAGTAGGACAAAGGTTTTATTGTTGTTGTTGTTGATGATGATGATGTTGGTTAACCATAATAAGTTCAAAGCATTTTCATCAATTAATTATTAAGCTTTTGCACCAAATCAAAATTTAAAACAGATTTGGAATTAAATTTACACTAATCGAATTCTTATCGGAGAGGTAGAGAAGGAGCTCAAAGGGGTGTTTGGCTGCAGGAAGGATTTATCTTTAGTAGAATTTAGTAAATTTGGATTTAAGATTTATAAAATTCACCCACTTGTTATATTTATTAAATCCGAATTTAACATGAATCAAAGGCGAAATTTGGACCTTAAATCCGAAGTTTCATAAATCCATTTAACCTAGCTTGTTAATGTTTGACTGGATTTAGTAAATCTGACGGATAAATCCTATTAATAGGGCGCTACCAAACATCCCCTAAATTTGCTTCTTGGTCACAGCCTACTAATGAAGAGAAACAAAAAAACAGATGAAGAAGAGAGGAAAACCAGATAAAAAAGAAATACAACAACAATATTTGTAAAAAATTTTCAAACCAACGGAAAGACCTAATTCAATGAATTTTACTGCTGCATGTTGCATTTGCTCATACGTAAAAATATTTTTTCTTCAATAATATGCAATTTAGGTTTTCTTAAAAGGATGCACCAATGAAGAGGCAGGATCATCATTTTGAAGATAAGGTAACATGACAAAAGAGCATAGAGATGTTTTGAACATGCATATGAAAGAAGATAAAGCTTAATAAGTGCTACCAGAGTTACCCCAAATCACATTTATTATTGTTGAAACTCAATAGGATTACAGACGACGACTCTTGACACTAGAAAAGAACAACACAAACAAAAAGAAACCCTAGGGCAATGGCAAAGGTGGTGGATGGCTGCTGGATAGCAGGTAGGATTCGGATTGGGAGGTTGCAGCAGCAGCCAAAGGGCTGTGAGGGAGTTGCTGCAATGGGGTAGAGTGTAGGAGGGGGCTGCAGCAGCAGGTAGCATAGGGCGTTAGCGGCAGCAGTTTGGGTGGTTGGAAGGTTGGCAGATTGGGTGGCTGGAAGGTTGGCGGCAGCAGGTGCAGAAGGGGCTGGCGGCAGCATTTGTGATGACTGCAAGTGGTTGACAGTAGCAGAGATAGGAAAGGGAGGCACTCAGAGGGGATGGCAGCGAGCAGGGAAGAGTGGTACCGAGCAATAAA
>NW_018164502.1:326152-341550 GCF_001263595.1 Phalaenopsis equestris | reverse complement strand
AGCGGTACCGAGCAATAAAAGAAAGGATACACAGCACCTCAGTAAGAGCTACCACCAGGGCGCTTTCTCGCCGTTATATACAACCCTAAAAAGTGAAAAGGGGGACGCCCGACAAAAATCTTAAAACAAAACTAACCCAAATCATCAAAAGAAACATATTTATATTAGTAGATAGCTAGAAGGGGGAAGCCCCTCCCTCAGGCGGCAACCATAGCCACCCTTGGACCGTCCGGCTCTTTTGGTGGCATGCTAAACCGGTCGGTTCAAGGACCCACTCTCATGAGAATAGATGGCAAAACAATTAAAATGGTTAATTCTAGAGAATTGAGATGATTCTGTCATCGAACAAGAATAAATTGTGTTAGATGAATTGGCTTGATATTCTAACTGACAAATTGCATACAAACGGTCAGTCAAGGCTTAATATTATGTAGAATGAAAGAGACAAAGCCCCTATATATGCAGTTTTTAAAAAATTTCAGGACATTTAATGTGACAAGCATGGCACAGAGCATCAGCGGTAAAAGTAATTCAATGAATGGCATGATAAATTTGTGCTCGGACTAAACCTTCAAAAGAAAAATCAGGAGCTTGTGGAACAACACGATGACCCAAAAAAATGGTGATGGAGAAGGAGTTCAAAAGAGAAACGTAAATAGATTGCCATGACCAACATGAAAATACCAGCACAAATATGTGATGGCTATAGTTAAGTTTCAAGTGTACAGAGATCATCATGATAACATGAAAACAGCAGCAAAAAATTGTCAAAATTCACATGAGACAAATCCATAGCTACTCAATCTAGAATAAACATAAAAAAAAAATGTGTATACAAATATTTAGGACAACAAAGTCAAAATGATCATTAAACTATTTATAGGGGTCATTTTAGTCTCAGACTAATTAATATGTCCAATTTAATCCCTGGACTCCACAAATCTGATCCAAAATAGTTTATTGGCTCCTCAAATCTGATTAAACAATCCAACACCTATTTTGTATCATATTTGAAGAATCAAATGACTAAAATAAACACATCTATAATCTAAAGTAGACCCATACTTGGACCATTTCGACCCTTTTTTACTTGAAAGATAACAAAGCCATCAATTAATATATTTTAGAACCTAATTTACGTCCTTATAGCATAATCTGGTACAATAAGACAATGAGGGCTCGATGAGAAAGATATTCTTCAGTAATGCATTAGCCATACCTGAGCGTGAACTGATTTATAATGATCTGCCTTATGCCTTCCATTTTCCCTGTGTCCATTATCATCCATCACCGCACCCAATAATAGCAAAATGCTGTTGAAGCTGCTCAATCAGCATAAAATAAGCTCTTAAACAAAATGCTTTCCAGAGAGAAAATATTAAAAATTAAAGGAAAAAAAGAGAATGAAAAGCAAACCACAGTATTTCCCTAGATAGAAAAGAAATGAACAGCAAGAAGCTTTGATTCATAATTCCAGATAAAAGAGCACTTCACACTCATGCATACACATGCATGCTAGTAAGAGTTTACATGTGCAAAGTGGATGCAGATTCAATGAAATGGTTTACAACCTACTGCAAATGCTTATATTTCATGAAAAACAAAGTTCAAGGAAAGTAACTTTAGATTCAATGGAATGTTTTTGCCAAATTTTTTTATAGCAAGAATAGCAAATGCTTGGAATTAAAAAATAGAAAGCATAAACTAATTTATCATGACACAAAAAAATATCTAGCATTAGGGTACAAATAGCAAGGAAACCTAGTGAGAATCATATATCCGAAAACATAATAGTAAACAAAATAGCAAAATGACAAATATTTATGACAAATATTTATAAGTTCCAAAAAAAAAAAACTGGAACTTCAAAAAGATAAAGTTAACTGTGAAAATCTAAATGTCTCATTAAAAAAGGGTACTAAAAGGCTTCAATTAGCTGTTTTTTTTTCTTGTGACCTTTTCAAAAAGTTGTTTTGGTTACATGAGAAACTTGTCTAAATTTTACTATTTCTTATTCAGCCCATTCTCTATGACTTCATGACGGTATGATCAAATTTGTCAGCTATGCCAAAAGAAGCCCAAGTTGTTTTGGTACCTTTTTTTTAAGCATCTCATTTCAAATTTGCTCCACAAATGATGAATTATTAGTGGATTATTTAAAAAAGAGGAGTCGAATAGCAAAGGACAACATTCATAATAAGATACTTAAAATTTCTAGAACAATGGTTGAGTAGGTAGAATATGCAATTTGAATATATGTTGGAATGATGTTGTTCAACAAAACAAAAAATATTGGGAATTAAGTGATACTTGAGTACTAATCACACATAGCTTAGTGTATAATGTATAGAAAAAAACTACCGTTGAAGATATAGCTTATAGAGTTAAAGTTTGGTGATTAAATTATTAAAAAGTAAAGAAGTGCCGAGGGAATTAACATGTGATGATACAATAAAACACAGAAATGTGAAGGAAGATCTAACAAAGCAAATCAATCTCTATCATGTTGTTGATAATAGTGTGACATGCGGTTTAATAGGTTGAACCACTCAGTCCAGCTGTAGGGGAGCCAATTCGGCTATACGGGATGGACCGGCCAGCCAGCTCTTGGCGGGAATTACCAGCCCTTTTCCCATTTTTTTCCCTCCCATCTATTATAAATATGTTGTTTGCTGAGTTAGGGTTTAGCTCGTTTTGTTTTCAAATTTCTGCCTCCAAGCGTCTCCCCTTGCTAGAGGCACTGGTTGTATCCTGCTTCGAGGTGGTGATTATCCCAACGATTACTCACCGTATTCCTTCTCCCTAACTCGTTGACCTTCAATCAGCAACCTTCCAACAATCTTCCAGCCACCCGAGCCTTGCCACAATCCCTCTTGTTCCCTTCATGGGCTTGTCGTAATCTCTCTTGGCCTTCCACCCTTGTCACAAACTCTCTGACCACCTTCCAGATATTACCGTGATCTCTCCCAGACCTTCCACCCTTGTCAAAATCCTCTCCCCATATCCCAACCGCTACAGCTATCCGTCCCAGTCTCTCCGACAAACAGTCGCAGTACCTCCACCATATCCAGTTGTTGTTGATAACCCTCTAACTCCCTCCACCCCTGTCGCATCTCGTAACTGATCATTCCCTGCTATCCAGCCGGCATTCACCCCTATCGCTCTCACCCTAAAGGGTTAAGTGTGTGTTTAGTGTTGCTTTGTTCGTGTTTTAAGGGCGCCTATTGTGATTCCTTTCAATTCCTAACAATAATATTCATGTTCTTTTGTTTTGGATTAATCCCGGAATCATTTGCCCCAAAAAAATTCCTATCCTCCACAACCCCTTCCAAACCCACCTAACTCGGAATAAGATACGGTCAAAGATCTGTTGACTTCAACAGAAGCTCACGAAAATTGATGATGAAACCCAGGTGAAGATTACCCTCAACCGCAATCTGGAGAGCCGAATGGAAGATAGTGAAGAGGATATGAATCTATTCCACTGAGAAAATGTCAGTGATGAGGAATACAGGCCTCGTTGTTTCGGGCTTTAGTATTAAAGGAGGTCAAGAGAGGAGCTCGCATATGGAGAACACGTGGATTTTGGCATCAAGATGAATCTACAAGAGTTTGATGGAGGTATGAATCCAAATGACTTTATCAACTGGTTGCAATCGGTAGAGCGAATCTTTGAATATAAGGAACTGATGATAAGCGGGTAAAATTAGTAACCATAAAGTTGAAAAAGAATATCTCCTTATGGAAAAATTTGTAGAGGCGGAGGAAAAGAGAAGAAAATGACAAGATTACCAAGTAGGAAAAGATGAGAGAGAGATACAGAGGAAATGTCTTCCACCTCATTGCCACAATGACAATTTTTTGAGACTCTACCTGCAGGAGAAAAACCTATCAGTGGAGGAGTTTGCGGCACATTTCGACCAATTGTAGATGAAGTGAGAGTTGGTCGAGCCAGAGGAACACACCATAGCTCAGCACCTACAGGGTCTGAACCCCACCATTAGCAATGTTGTGCAGTTACAGCCACATTAGTCACTAGGAGTGTCAAAACCTACCCTTAAATGAGGAAAGACAATTGAAACAGAGGAGGCAGAGATTCTCATTCAGACATCAGTCCTCGTTCAAGCAATCACCTATAGCTACAGCGACCGACAATGGTACCTTTGAAGGAGTTGGCAAAGTGATAAGACAGATTCAAGTGGAAAAAAAACGAAAAAAGGTAGTTCACCAAATACGGTGCCTGTCAGGAGGTGTTTCAAATGTTAGGACTACAAAAACATAACCTCCAGCAGTCCCACAAGCTGAGTTGTTTCATTCACAGCTCAGAGCACCATTGAGGTGGTGGAGGACGAGGAATCAGAAGATAGTCCAAAGAAAGAACTTCACCTCCGTGATGACGAGGGAGAGATGTTAGTCATATGCAGAGTTCTAGAATCAGAGTCATAGAGAGATAACTCATAGCTGAGGCACAATATCTTTCGCACCAAGCGTGCAGCGAAGTTTAAAATTTGTTGTTTGATTATCAATGGTGGGAGTTGTAAAAATGTGGTGTCCACGCTGATGGTGAAGAAATTGAGATTCGCTACACATAAACATCATCAATCATATTCTCTTACCTTGTTAAAGATTAAAAACAAGATAACGTACATCAGTAGTGCTTGGTTGAATTTTTAATTACAGATATGTTGCAGAAGCAAGTGTGATGTGACGTAGTTCCGATGGACATGTGTCATTCTTTGGGGAGGCCTTGACAGTTCGACGTTAAGACTCAACACAACGACTTTAAGAATAATTACTCTTTTAAAAATGATGGGAAAGGCATCGTATTGTTATCTGTTATAGATGCAAATGATGTAGAAGACACACAAGAGGTGTTAGTTTCGAGAGCCACCTTCATGCAGCCAGTTCGAGATGCTCCAGTGGCACCGGCATTAGTCTTAATAAAGGGAACTGGAGAGGAGAGTGAGATACCAACACCACTACAGCCACTACTACATGACTTCCAAGATGTGATGACCAACGGTCTTCCCGATAGATTACCGCCGCTAAAAGACATTCAACACGCCATAGATCTCACACCCAGATCAGTATTGTCAAACCGGTCTTACCAATAGATTACTGCCACTAAAAGACATTCAGCACATCATAGATCTCATACCCAGACCAGATTGAGACCTGCGAAGTACGAGGAGTTGCAGCGACAGGTACATGATCTCGTCGTGAGAGGGTTGGTCAGAGATAGTACCAGTCCGTGTGCGGTCTCCACACTGATGGTACCCAAGAAGAATGATTTGTGGTGGATGTGCATTGACAGCAGAACCATCAACAGGATTACCATCAAGTACTAGTCCCACATACCTTACCTGGATTATCTCTTCAATCAGTTGCATGGAGTCACTCTTTTCCCATGTCGATTTATGCGGTGTGTATCACCAGATCCGGATGATGCCATGGGAGGAGTGGAAGATCACTTTTAAGACACGAGATGGCTTATACGAGTAGACAATTATGCCCTTCAGATTGTCAAAAGCACCAAACATTATTATGAGGTTAATGGAACGAGTGTTCCGGGCCCACAATGGAAAATTTGTGGTGGTATACTTTCACGACATTTTGATATACAGCCAATCTGAGGAGAAGCCCTTACAACACCTAAGGGGCGATATTCCAGGTGTTGCGAGAGCAAAATTATATGCCATCCAGAGAAGTGTCACTTTCTAATAGCCTCGGTATGTTTTTTTGGTTATATCGTGTCTAGTGCAGACATTCAAATAGATCCTACAAAGATCAAGGTCATTGTGAGTTGTACCGCACAACAGTCTTACACCGAACTCAGACAGTTTTTGAAACTAGTGTCATTTTACAAGCGATTCATCAGGAGCTTCGATACCATCACCGCTCCCCTGACAGGGCTTTTAAAAGGAGAGAAATTCCAGTGAGCAAATGCAGCTCAGAATAGTTTTGACGCACTAAAGGAAAAGGTGACTCGAGCTCCAATCTTCACATTACCATATTTCAATCAGTTGTTCGAGGTAGAGTGTGATGCATCCAGAGTAAGATAGAAACAGTACTAAGCCAGGAAAGTCACCCCCATTGCCTTTTTCAGTGAGAGGTTGAATGAGTCCAAGAGGAAATATTTTGCATGCAACAAAGAGTTTTATGCTATTGTGAAAGCTCTTGAGCACATGAGTCATTAACTACTGACGAGCAAGTTCATGTTGTTCACGGAACTCGATGCCTTGAAATTCTTAAACAATCAGAGCAAACTGAAGAGTCGACGTGCAACTTGGGTGGGGTTCTTAGCATCATTTCAGTTCATGCTTAAGCACAAGGCGGGAGTCAAAACCTTCAGCAAATACACTGAGTCATCATCACTTGTTGATCACTATTTTGCAGGTCCGAGTCGTAGATTTTTGAAGCAATAAAAGAATATATGAGATAGATGAGGATTTCAGGAAAATCTAGGAGTAGTGTCAGGAGAAACCTACAGAGCAGTACTACAAAGCTAATGAGTACATATTCTACTAGAGTAAGTCGTGCAGTCCTAGATGTTCACTGAGGGAGTTCATTGTTCTAGAAAGCCACAGTGGGGGACTTGTGGGGCATTTTGAGAGACTCGCACTTGTGAGAGAAAAGTTTTGTTGGCCCCGACTAGCAAGAGATGTGGAGTGGCGCGTCAGGCTATGTTGAATTTGTCATGCGGCAAAAATCATGGTAAGGAATACAGGACTATACACCTCATTACTAGTAATATAGGCACCATGGGTGGAAGTTAGCATGAATTATGTGGCAGGTCTTCCAAGGACTCGGTCATGATCGTGGTAGAACGATTCTCAAAGATGACACTTTTCGGACCCTGTCACTGGACACTAGATACATTGCATGTCTCCAACTTATCCCTTAGGAAGATTGTGAGGCCTTATAAGATATCGAGGATTATCACTTCATACAGAGATGTCAAGTTCTCGACTCACTTCTAGAGGACTCTGTTGAAAAAATTAGGCACTAAGCTTTAATTCAGTTCCACATCTTCTCCACAGGAGAACGAGCAGACAGATGTAGTGAACAAGAGCCTTAGAAATCTGCTGAGATGTTTTGTTGGGAAGAACATAAAGCAGTGGGATTTGGTTCTAGCTTAGGCTGAGTTTGCTTACAACAGATTCATAAGTCATACTATGGGTCGCAACCCATTTGAGATCGTGCAGGAGTGCAACCCACTCACTCCACTAGAATTGGTACCACTCCCGCCGACATCAGAGATTAGTAAGGATGCAGAGGAGCGGGTGCATGAGATTCAAAAGCTCCACGAGGAGGTTGGCAAAGAAATCACTAAGCAAATTGCGAGTATCAAGCACAGAAAAATAAGACAAGGAAAAAGGTGATCTTTAAAGAAGGAGATAGTGTGGATCCTGCCGAAGAAAGAGAGATGGCCCGTAGAAGCATTCAAAAAACTCAAGTCTAGAGTAGAAGAACATTTCAGAATATTTCGAAAGATGAATAATAATGCCTATAAGATTGACCTAACAACGGACTACAATGTTTCTGCCACGTTCAATGTCACGGACCTGACACTACTACGAAGAGCCAAAAGCTTTGACAGATGAAATAGAAGCTCCTCTAACCCAGACAGATTGACGCGGGGCTTATTAGGTTGAACAGCTTGATTCAACTACAGAGGAGCCGGCCTAGCAGGAGGTTGGACCGGTCAGCCAGCTCTTGGGGGGAATGCCCTTTTTCCCTCCTACCTACCTATTATAGATATGTTCATTGCTGAGAGGGTTTATTTCGTTTTGTTTTCAAATTTTTGCCTTGAAGTGTCTCCCCTTGCTAAGGTTGTATCCGAGGACAGATGGTGCTCTTATTGTATCATGCTCCAAGGTGGTGATTATCCCCACGATTCCTCATTGTATTCCCTCTCCCTGGCTCGCTGACCTTCAGTCGACGACCTTACAGCAATCTTCCAACAGCCAAGGCCTTACTGCGGCCTCTCTTTTTCCCTTCCTGACATCGATGATATCCCTCCAGACCTTCCACCCTTGCCACAACCTCTCGAACCCCCTTTCAGGTCTTACTGTAATCCCTCCTAAACCTTCCACCCTTGCTACAACCCTCCCCCTATCTCCCAACCGCTGCATCCACCAGTCCCAGCCTCTCCAACAAGCAACTGCAACCCCTCCAACATACCCAGGCAAACACTCCTCTAACTCCCTACCCTGTTGCTGCATCCGCTAACCGATCATTCCACCTACTATCCAGCCGGCATTCAGCCCTGTCGCTCTCACCCTAGAGGGTCGTTTGTGTGTTTAGTGTTGTGTCATTCCTGTTTCAAGGACATCTATTGTGATTCCTTTCAATTCTTGGTAATAATATTTGCATTTTGTTGTTTTAGATTAATCTTGGTAACAGAGTGTCAGACAACAAAAAAGCCAATGGCAACCAATTGTAGAGTGCCAAACTAATAAAGTCATATATGATAAATTAAGGGTAGAGTGCAAGATAACTACATAGGGGAGAGCGAGAGTAAAAACCATTGAATTATCATCAAAAAAAATAGAAATGATGTGACTCAATCTCGCACCAAAAAAAAACAAGATACACCATCATGTAGAGTGCATACAATCAAAAGTTGAAATATGAACAGGTGTAGGCCTGAGTACACATGGCCTGAAGTTATCCACTTGATAAAAAAACAAAATTAAAGGTGCAACAAAAGTAGGGCTTCACCGGAACTAATGGAGAAGAAGATTTCATAAAGCCGATATACATTCTTTCAATTGCAAAGATCATTCAGATAAACATTCATGCCAAAGTGACACATACGACTAACTTACAACTATCTAGGTAGATGAATAGAAATCTGCATGCATGCACATATTCACCATTGGAATTGATGAAGAAAAACATTTCATTGATCAATCAGATAGTATAAGGTGTAAGGGAAATAAATACGCAACTACAGCTGTGAAATAAGAAGTGTGTTTAACGACTCCAGACCCAATAAAAAGCACTTAGTTTTAAGATCTAGGCATTATATTTTGCATAATCAATTTCAAACAAACATTTGCAAATAAATCCGACTCTTTGCATATGCATGCCACCAGTAGTAACAAACTCAATAAGAGGTTCATGGCACAAGCTAACAGTAGACAATTTTGACTATAGGAACAAAGACAGCTTGCCATCCAAAAATTTCTGTGAGCTGACGGGAATTCTGTAGTTACTTCTCAGGTACATTGTGGAAGGATGAGTATACGACCAGGCACTCATTGAAATTTGTAGTTGATAGGCTTCTGCTAAACTAAAAGGAGCAGAAGCTTGTTTTCATTACAAAATTAGTGACGCTTAGAAGAGAAGATTGACTTTATGACAAAATAGAGATTTTGACCTCCAAGAGCTGGCAATTCCACACTGCATTACTCAGATATTAATTGCCATTATAAGTTCAAGCAACTCCTTCAAAATGTTAAAAAAAGAATATTCAAAGATCAGCATTGATTCTTTTGCTTAAATTTATCAATAAACTATAAAAACAAATCATCAGAATCTAATGAACCAACTAACAAAGCCTCACAACTGTTCCGTTAACAAGAACGTTATTTTGAATATATTGTAAAAGCAGGAGGGGACCACACTTATCTTTACAGATCTACGCCTCATTTAACAGCAATGCCAATCTTATTCTATGCTTATATAAGGAGATGGCACAGTGTCATTCTCATGCCTTGCCTAGCGAACAAATAAAGAGCTCAGTAAGCTGCTTCTCAGTATAAAACAAATACTGAAGGAAAAAATGAGGGACCGGCCACTTTAGCGCCATATTACTTACTCCTTTATATTTGACTTTATGTAACCTCTCTAATGCCTTCAATTGAAATCCATTTGTGCTTTACCATGTAGTATTTTGAATGTTAAGAGAAACCCGCATTAACATTTTCCAGAATTCAATATGAGAAAGTGAGGCTACTTCAACCTTTCCTTAAAATTTACCATTAAACTAGAAAAAACATTAAAATTATATCTAATGAGACTTAGATAAATTAGAGTCTCATAAGTACTGAACATAACATATTTTTCTTTCATCTTGAAACAATAATATAATGTTAGTACTTCATAACTTCTTAACATTTTTAAAATATTTTTTTCCTAAGAGTATAATGAAAACATAATTTATTTTTTAGAATAGAAATTTAACCACAAATGATTGTGACTAAAAATTTATAGGTCATGAAAATTTTATCTTGGTATATTCCATAAAAAAAGAGCATATCTAACAACCTCTGATCTTAGAGATGTCTGGACTATCCTACGTCAATCTCTATGTTATCATAACACTAATGTATTGTTTTGACACCTGTTGTCCTGATGACTTCAGTGATGGTGTCCCTCATGATCAACATAGTTGATATGCGAATAGGCATGCACAACACTGTCCGAGGTTACACTTCACCTGATGCTGAATGATGAAACTTTTCAGCCTCCCCTGCCCCCTATACTACCATTTCTTGAGTTGACAAACACCAGAGCATTATTATTCAATTAGTTGGTTCACGATCAATGTTCCTTCAATTGACAGAATGCATGACCCAAAAACGTTCTTGGACAGCCTTGTTGATCTTGACAATTTCTTATTGTCGCACTAAATGAAGTATCTTCAATGTCTAGAGCATCTGTAATAAAGAAACTTAATGGTGTAGTGAAAAGCTATTTGATTAGCACCTTAGAAAAATCACAACACTCCAGTATCACTACCTCAACTAGGGATCATATGCGAGATCTTTTGAGACCAAAGTAGTTTCCATTGCACCATGAGAGTGATCTCACCAAAGCTCTCTTGAATCTAAGACAAGACACCTAAACTATCATTGAGAAACACTGAAAAGATTTATGGAGCAAGTGCCATGATATGATACTGATGAGCTTGAGTATTTGACTATGAAATTTATCAATAACCAATAATCTGTCCTTGCTTTAGAGTTGTGAAATATAAATGCCGAGTCTATGGAGAACGTTATCTATGAAGCTTTTCAGCTTGAGAAAAGTCATCAGTTTGTCCACACACTTCTTTATCACATCTTAACTTCTCAAAATTCTCTGCCCAATTCTCACCAGGAGAATTCGATCAATATGGCACTAAACCAAACAATGCTCCCAGCCCAGCCTTAGTTCAAAAGCGTACCATAAACACCTTTCCACAGCTTATAGGTCAACAACTCCAACCGTTAGATGCAACATTTTTTACACGGCAAAAAAGTGCACATCACCAATGTTTTTTAATTTTTTAAAAAAAATGTGTTTTAAAGCATAAAAAATAATGCTTTAAAAACAATGTAGTTAAAATATGGTTTAAAGCATGGCCATCAAAGTGTTTGTGTTATAAAGCACCCTTCTCAAAATGAAGCTATATTTTACATAAGGGATCGCCTTTAAGCCCATATCATTTTGCTTTAGTTATGGATGCTCTTATTGGACAATTACGAGAGGATGTACCTTGGTGTCTAATTTTCATTGACGATATACTTCCTGTGGATAAGACTAGAGAAGAAGTTCATGGAAAAACTTGAATTATGCTGGTCTACATTGGAGTTTAAAAGCCTTCGTTTGAGTAGATCTAAATTTGAATACATAGCATGTAACTTTATTAGTAGTATATCTAGTGGCAGAGTTGTAAATATAGGTTACCAAATCATTAAAAGTATTGAACGTTTTAGATATCTCGGGTCTATTGTTCAAAATGATGGTGATATAAATGGGGATGTTATTAGTAGAATTCAAATTGATTGGTTGAAGTGAAGGAATGTATCGGGCCTATTGTGTGATGGAAAAATATCGCTTAGACTTCAGGAAAAATTTTATAAGATGGTGGTGAGACTTGTAATGTTTTATTATGTAGAATATTGACCTTTAAAAGAGAAGCATAAAACTAAGTTAAGTGTTGCCGAGATGAGAATGCTCAGGTGGATGAGTGGCTTGACACATAGAAACACAATGTGAAACAAATGTATCCGTGAAAGGGTTAGTGTAGCTCCAGAGGCAGACAATATTAGAGAGAGTCATCTTAGATGGTTTGGTCACATTAAACGTTAGCCATCAGATGATCCTGTTAGGAGAATACATGTTTTAGATTTGGCATATGTTAAGAAAGGCGAGGTAGACCTAAAAAGACTTGGGCATATTGTATAAAAAATAATCTTAATTTATTAGAATTAAATGAAAATATGACACTCAATAGAATGCAATAGAGAAAAATGATTCATGTAGCCGGCCCACTCAGTGGGATAAAGGTTTGTTGTTTTTGTTGTTGTGTGAAGTGTTAAAAATCACAATAAAATCCTTAGACGAAGTAGAGAAAAAAAACACATTCGATAAATTTGAAACATTCCAAATACCAAAATGATAAAGGATTAACTAGCATAGTCTAAAATAAAGTAAATGCAAGACTAAAGTTATGTTTCAAGTTCAAATAAACAAAGAAATTTCAGCTTGGCAGCTTCAATAGCATAAGGTTAACTTAACAATCACTAACATCTAACTTATGTTATTTATCACACTATTTTCCAATTCATTAGATTTTTTGCCCTCCATCTCATGATATGGTTATGTATACTTTAAAAATAATAAAGAAATTTGACACTAAGGTTGAAGGCCAAAGTTTAACGCCTTACAACAAGAAACTTGCATAGGTCACACTGAAGTCATGGTGACTGTGTGGGGATCTTTTACAACATTAGAGTCTCTCCTCAACTAGGCAACCAGGCAAGAATCTGACTTGCCTTTGATTATACTAACTTTTGTTGACTTATTTAATAAAAAAGGGGGAATCCCTTCATTAGTCCAAATCATTCGTAACCACCAATCTACCAACATGAACTCCGCCCTGATTCCCTTCACATTACCATCTCTCAAAATCATTTCACCTCTCTAATTTTATCTAGCTCTCTCATCTCTCACTCCCTCTCCTATCCAATTTCATGAAAGCCTCTACGGCAAATAGGTGAGAAAGTCATGTAGGAGCTCGGAGGGCAAAACTATCAGTGAGACAGCAATGTGTGGAGGAAAAGTGCAAAGATAGCTCGTTGAATAAGACTAAACAAGACCAACAACACTTGAAAAGGAGGAATTTGTGAGACTTAATTTAAGTAACACTCGGCTGAAGTCTTGATACCAAACAACCCCTCTCCCGCTTTTTCTTCCTTTCCCTCCCTTCTTTTTCGTTCTCTCCATCTCTCTTGCACTCTCGCTCAATTTCTTTCTCTCTGACCAGCAACCCTCTTCTATAATCCTCTTACATCTCTCTTACACTCCTTTATCATTATTGCACTCTCAAACTGACTTCCCATCCCTCCCCCCTTTGTTTAGCCTTTCCCTCTTTCAATTTCCCTTCATTTCTCTTTATATCACCATTAATATTCTATCTCCCTCTCCCCCACTCTATAATAGGGATAAAAAAGGAAGGAAGAAAGAAAAAACTTATAAATATTTCTTACATCACAAATCATATCTCATCGCCTCATCGTGACTATTACACCACACATGCAGATATAAAGCAAAACAAGCCGCTCTCCCATTGTTTTAAGTACTAACAAGTGTTGTTCTAACGAGATAGGAATATATATTGCTTGCATAGTTGCATGACTTTCTCATGCAGCAAACCGGTACACTGATTTCCTAACACAAATTAGAGGAGAGTCGTACTCTTGTTTAAAATTACGCAATAAGAGGCGTGCCGCGGCATATTTGTTAGACAAACCCATTGAGCTTAAGCTAGGACATTCATAATGAGGAGTACGCACCACCCTTATCAAGGAATGCCTAAAGATGCACATAGCTTCACGCAAAAGTCAAGATTTTTTTGATGTGTCAAATATATCATGCAAGCCACAATCTCCCATGCATTCATTCCACCACCATGCCTCCTTACATCTGTCACAGTAGGCTTCCCTGCTTGCAACCGTCGTCATTGTCCCATCTTGCAAGCCCAGTCGTTGAAGTTCTACCTTGCCAACATAGTCACCAGTAACCCTCCTTGTAGTTATCGCTAGTCCTCCGTGTAGTTGTTGTCATCACATCCTAGTTTATTTTCTTTTCTTTACTTCTGATTTCAATTAGAAAGCATTATTTTTTTTCCTAAATCCAATTTATCTAGTTTGCATATTTCTTGTTTTGATATTTGAACATGATTCAAAACTTTTAAATGCAAAAATTTCATTATAAGGATTTAGGAAAGTGGTTAAACTATTAAAGTCAAGAATAAATCCACAATAAGTCAAAAGAATGATTTCACATTGATTCATAATGTGCAGAATTTTTAAACTTAAGTCTTACTATGTTACTTTGATTTGATGTCTTATGTTTGATCAGTTGATATTTGCATTATACTTTTATGTTGCCAATTTTTTTACATGATATTTTATGATTTGGGCATCTTGTGCTTAAAATAAACATAATTTCAATTCTATCTATGTGACGATGTTAGTATATCATTCTCTAATATATTTATAAGTTAATAGTTAATATGTTAATTTTTAGCATTATTTTTTTTGCTCTACACAATTTTTTAATTGTAAGGGTTATGTCTCAAAATGACTTGAAACTTGCGCCACACCTCACAGAAAAAATAATGTCTCAGTACCAATTGTATAACATTAAATCTTAAACCATAAAATTTTTTCTGACTATGATTAGAGTAAAAGAGCTGAAAAAAAATTTTTGCAATTTTTTTAGGTGAATTGAAATCCACGCACAATTTTTTGATGTGATTGAAATAAAAGACCCAACAGTGGAGTTTTAAATATCACTCATACACATTTCTTAGTATTGTGAGTAAGCTAAACACCTCGTAGAAGCCCTCTAAATGGAAAAGATGACGAGAGACTACCAAATTTCTCAACTAAAAACAAAACTTTTTGATCTAATAAACACAATTAAAATTAAGAAAAAAATGTAGATTAACCTTAAATAAACACTCAAAATGAAAGGTATCTATGTTGATCAATTAAAAAGAGCCATAACATCAAGAAAAAGAATCAACAAAATACCCCCCCCCCCCCCCCCCCAAAAGAAAGTCACTAAATTTACAACTTGCTTACGATGAAGTTGTAAACTCATTGATGAGTGCAGAGCTCATTAACTACATTACAAAATTTCTCGAATACTCAAGAACATGCTCAACAAAAAAAACTTAAAATAGAAAATAATTGGAGGAACAATTCTTAGTGAGGCCCATCTGAGTAAAATATGTTATATATAAACAAATCATACTTTTTTAAAATACAAAATATATTCTATCTTGCAGCATTCACAATCGAATCAGCAAACCAACAAATGCAAGCAGACCCACTCATGTGGGGCGATAACAGCGCCATAATGCGGGGCGCTAATTGTGCCCCTATAGTGGGGCA